>NC_133325.1:51782777-51953157 GCF_042186555.1 Aquarana catesbeiana
CACTGCTAAAATACTTATAGGTTTGTCGTAAGCTAGTTCGACTTTTACTGTCACGTTAAACTGCAAAGGATCTATGCTTCATAAACTGCCCGTCATACTTCGGCAGGGTTATAGGAATCAGAGCATCTCTATACTGATGCCAAAGTGGTTTATAAAGAGGGACTTATGAGGAGGCCTCAAAGAAGAAAACTCTACTGTGCTCTCAGCCACCTGCCATTCAAACAGGCTTGGAAAAGAAAACTTTAACAACTTTCAGCTGGATTTAATTGTGCATGAAACATGTGGCTTAAATCCTACATTTCTGCTAATCAGTAATTTGCCCGTCCACCAGCAAATTATATCATTTTTTTTTTTTGATAATTCATTCAAGGCAAGACGGGGCAATACAGAAAACACATGAATGTTAATAGTCAAATATCAAAAAGATTTTGAATGTAGTTTATTGTTACCATAGCTAGGGAGATGGAATTTCTTAAAATTCTCTGGATTTTTACATTTCTTCTTAGAATATGTTTTTGTTGGATTAAAAGAATACCATGATGGAAAGACCATGCCATGCAAAAGGTAATCGACTATCTAAAGTACATCACAATGTTACACAAAGATTTTGGGTGTTGCTCCATAGCAGTGGTCTCTAAACTGTGGGCCAGAGGCCAGATGTGGTCCTTTGCTTGTCTTTATCCAGCCCTTGAGGAACTATTCCTATTACTTAACCCCAACAATGGGGCACTCCCCCCCTCCCCCCACTGACACCAGCGATGGAGTACTTCCCCACCCCCACAACACCAGCAATGGGGCACTCCCCCACACCAGCAATGGAGCACTCCCAATGGGCACTATTCCTACTACTTACCCCCAACAATGGGGCACCCCCCCCCCCGACACCAGCAATAGAGCACTCCCCCCGGCACGAGGGCACTCCCCCCCCGCGATGAGGCAATCTCCTCCCCCCCCCCCCCCCCCCCCCCGCGATGAGGCAATCTCCTCCCCCCCCCCCCCCCGCGATGAGGCAATCTCCCCCCCCCCCCGCGATGAGGCAATCTCCTCCCCCCCCCCCCCCGCGATGAGGCAATCTCCTCCCCCCCCCCCCGCGATGAGGCAATCTCCCCCCCCCCCCCGCGATGAGGCAATCTCCCCCCCCCCCCCCCGCGATGAGGCAATCTCCTCCCCCCCCCCCGCGATGAGGCAATCTCCTCCCCCCCCCCGCGATGAGGCAATCTCCTCCCCCCCCCCCGCGATGAGGCAATCTCCCCCCCCCCCCGCGATGAGGCAATCTCCTCCCCCCCCCCCCGCGATGAGGCAATCTCCTCCCCCCCCCCCCCGCGATGAGGCAATCTCCTCCCCCCCCCCCCCGCGATGAGGCAATCTCCTCCCCCCCCCCCCCGCGATGAGGCAATCTCCTCCCCCCCCCCCCGCGATGAGGCAATCTCCTCCCCCCCCCCCCCGCGATGAGGCAATCTCCTCCCCCCCCCCCGCGATGAGGCAATCTCCTCCCCCCCCCCCGCGATGAGGCAATCTCCTCCCCCCCCCCCGCGATGAGGCAATCTCCTCCCCCCCCCCCCGCGATGAGGCAATCTCCTCCCCCCCCCCCCGCGATGAGGCAATCTCCTCCCCCCCCCCCCCGCGATGAGGCAATCTCCTCCCCCCCCCCCCCGCGATGAGGCAATCTCCTCCCCCCCCCCCCGCGATGAGGCAATCTCCTTCCCCCCCCCCCCGCGATGAGGCAATCTCCTTCCCCCCCCCCAGCGATGAGGCAATCTCCACCCCCCCCCAGCCCCAGTGATGAGGCAATCTCCCCCCCCCCCCCCAGCGATGAGGCAACTTCCTCTCCCCCCCCCCCAGCGATGAGGCAATCTCCTCTCCCCCCCCAGCGATGAGGCAATCTCCTCTCCCCCCCCCAGCGATGAGGCAATCTCCTCCCACTGACACTAGCGATGGGGTCACCTATTTCCTCCAACTAACACCATCTATAAGGCACTTCTCCTCCCACTGATAAATAATGGAGCACTACTAAATAATACTAATACGAAATAATGGAGCACTACTCCACCCACGGATAACAAACGGGGCACTACTCCTCCTGCAAATCCGCCACAGAGACCACTTTTTTCTGAAACCAGACCGCTCACTGAAGAGGATACCGGGGTAATGGCAGCTAGCTGCTGCCATAACAACGATATCCCTCTTCAAAGTACCAATGTATATCCAAAGGCGGTCTTTTTTAATTTTGTACATGTGACCAGCAGAAGACTAGAAGCTCCTCCTGCCACTGTTTCCCTGCAGACAGGCTGGGGAAGATCTGAGTCATGCGATAGTTATATATCGATGAGGAAAAGGTACTTAGATGATTTTTTTTAATTAAAATAATTACAGTGCCATCATCCACATACAGAAAGAGAATGGATAATGTAAAGTAAACAGTGTGTGTTTAGTGTCACTTTAAGTATTCTATTAACCACTTCCATACCGGGCATTTTCACCCCCTTCCTGCCCAAGCCAATTTTCAGCTTTCAGCGCTGTCATACTTTGAACAACAATTGTGCGGTCATACAACACTGTACCCAAATGAAATTTTTATCATTTTTTCCCCACTAATAGAGCTTTCTTTTGGTGGTATTTGATCACCTCTGCGTTTTTTATTTCTTGCGCTATAAACAAAACAAGAGTGACAAGTTTGAAGAAGAAAAAAAAAAAAAAACACAATATTTTTTACTTTTTGCTATGATAAATATCCATTTTTTTTTTTTTTAAACAAAATTTTTTCCTCAGTTTAGGCCAATCTGTATTCTTCTACATATTTTTGTTATAGCGTCTACAAAATAAGGGGATATAAGGGGATAGATTTATAGCATTTTTATTATTTTTTTTTTTTACTAGTAATGGTGGCGATCTGCGTTTATCGTGACTGCGATATTGCGGCGGACACATCGGACACTTTTGACACATTTTTGGGACCATTCACATTTATACAGCAATCCGTGCTATAAAAATGCATTGATTACTGTATAAACGTGACTGGCAATGAAGGGGGATAACCAGGAGGGGGCGCTGTAGGGTTAATCGTGTTCCTAGGGAGTGATTCTAACTGTGGGGGGAGGGGACTCACAAGGGGAGGAGACCGATCGGTGTTCCTCTGTACAAGGGACACACCATCGGTCTCCTCCCATCTGACAGGACGTGGATCTGTGTTTACACAAACAGATCCACGGTCCTGCGTGGTTACCGGGCGATCGCGGATGCCCGGCAGACATCGCGGCCGTCGGGCATGCGCACCGGGACCCGAGTGACGCGGCGGGCGTGTGCGCGCACCCCCTGGGGGACCTGGAAGGGCCGCCGTCATATGACGGCGGCCCAGGATAACAGCTGCACTGTCCAGCCGTCATGACAGTGGGCGGGCAGCAAGTGGTTAATTTTGAAACAGGAATACCTTAAATAAAAAAAACATAAAAAACCTCTGTTCTGAGCTTTCTCATGTCATAACCATGTAATTTGGGGCTACTAGCGTTAAGCTGGGTACACACTATACAACTTTTGTTGTTAGATTTACCTTCAGCTATGTAGTGCAAGGGCCTGCCTGATTGCCTTATACATTGAAAGTGTTTAGGTTTGACCTCATATTTTATGGTTTTGGTAAATCTACAAGAAAAAATCTAAAGGGAATTGTATAGTGTGTATCCAGCTTTACTCTTAGGCCCCTTTCACACTGGGGCGGTGGGGGCGTCGGCGGTACAACAGCGCTATTTTTAGCGCTGCTGTACCGTCGTTCTTGCAGCGGTATTCGGCCGCTAGCGGTGCGGTTTTAACCCCCCGCTGGCGGCCGAAAAAGGGTTAAAAACCTCGTACAGTGCGACTATAGCCGCGGTATTACCGCGGTATAGCCGCGCTGTCCCATTGATTTCAATGGGCAGGAGCGGGGAAGGAGCGGTGAATACACCGCTCCTTCCCCGCTCCAAAGAAGCGGTTTGCAGGACTTTTTTCACCGTCCTGCCACCGCACCGCTTCAGTGTGAAAGCCCTCGGGCTTTCACACTGAACAAACAGCGGCGACTGTTTAGGGGCGGTTTTCAGGCGGTATTTTTAGCGCAATACCGCCTGAAAACCACCTCAGTGTGAAAGGAGTCTAAATAAGAATGTACAAGCCCTGCAAAGCCTGCTTCCTTCTCATGGTCACCAGGGCTCACTCACCTGGCTCCTTCGGGAGTCTGGGACAACTGTAGGGCCTTTAAGAATGGAGGGTTTATCGATCTCTTGTAGGCTGAATAAACCAATTAGGCCTCAGCTCTGTGCACTTTCAGAGTTGTCAGAATCCGACCACCAGAGGCCAGGTAAGCTGCAAGTTGGACTGTTTCCCCAGGTTACAACTTTTTTTTTCTCTTTTTTTTTTTTTTTTGAGAAAGTGATTGGTTTTGGCTACATAACATTTTGGCTTGGCTACATAATTTTAAAACCACTTTAAATATCTGTTTTATCTATCTATTCAGTAATACCAGTTGCTCCTGGCTCCAGTCATGTTCTTGACAAGATCAACCACACCACTACCTGCATGGAGTTTGCATGTTCTCCCTGTGCCTGCATGGGTTTCCTCCCACACTCCAAAGACATGCTGGTTCCTCTCTAAATTGGCCCTAGTATGTGTATTTATGAATGTGAGTTGGGGACCTTAGACTAAGTTCCTTGAGGGCAGGGACTGATGGGAATGTACAATATACACTCACCGGCCACTTTATTATTAGGTACACCTTGCTAGTAACGGTTGGACCCCTCTTTGCCTTCAGAACTGCCTTAATTCTTCGTGGCATAGATTCCACAAGGTGTTGGAAACATTCCTCAGAGATTTTGGTCCATATTGATAGGATAGCATCACACAAGTGCTGCAGATTTGTTGGCTGCACATCCATAATGTGAATCTCCCGTTCCACAACATCCAAAAGGTGCTCTATTGGATGAGATCTGGTGACTGTGGAGGCCATTGGAGTAGAGTGATCTCATTGTCCAGTGGTGAGATGATTGGAGCTTTGTGACATGGTGCATTGTCTTGCTGGAAGGAGCCATCAGAAGATGAGGACACTGTAGTCATAAAGGGATGGACATGGTCAGCAACAATACTCAGGTAGGCGTTTAAATAATGCTCAATTGGTACTAAGGGGCCCAAAGTGTGCCAAGAAAATATCCCCCACACCATCACACCACCAGCCTGAACCATTGATACAAGGCAGAATGGATCCATGCTTTTATGTTGTTTACACCAAATTCTGACCCTACCATCTGAATGTCACAGCTGAAATAGAGACTCATCAGACCAGGCAATGTTTTTCCAATCTTCTATTGTCCAATTTGGTGATCCTGTGAGAATTGTAGCCTCAGTTTCCTGTTCTTAGCTGACAGGAGTGGCACCCGGTGTGGTCTTCTGCTGCTGTAGCCCATCTGCTTCAAGGTTCAATGTGTTGTGCATTCAGAGATGGTGTTCTGCATACTTTGGTGGTAACGAGTGGTTATTTGAGTTACTGTTGCCTTTCTAGGCTGTCTGCCCATTCTCCTCTGACATCAACAAGGTATTTTTATCCACACAACTGCCGCTCACTGGATATTTTCTCTTTTTCGGACCATTCTCTGTAAACCCGGGAGATGGTTGTGTGTGAAAATCCCAGTAGATCAGCAGTTTTTGAAATACTCAGACCAGCCCATCTGGCACCAACAACCATGCCGCATTCAAAGTCACTTAAATCCCTATTCTGATGCTCGGTTTTAACTTCAGCAAGTTGTCTTCACCACGTCTAGATGCATTGAGCTGCAGCCATGTGATTGGCTGATTAGCAATTTGTGTTAACAGGCAATTAAAAAGGTGTACCCAATAAAGTGGCCAGTGAGTGTCTATGTAAAGAGCTGTGTAAATTGATGGTGTAATATAGGCAACTGTAATAAACTCCCCCCCCCCCAAGAGACAGCCCACTGCTTACATTAGGGCTGAGGGCTCTTGAGAGGAGTACTGAGGCCGGGTGCTGGGATGGTTCAGAAGCTAAGTACAGCCCCCTGCCAGCCCCTCCCCCCAGCCATGATTTTTTCTTTGAGAAGCACAGAGACCCAGTGATGACATACCAGAATCAAAAAAAAAAGAAGAAGAAAAGAAAAGAAAAAAAAAAAAAAAAAAAAAAAAAGAAAAGGAAAAAAAAAAAAAAAAAAGAAGAAAAAAAAAGAGAAGAAAAGAAAAGCTATGCAATAAAAACTAAAAGGTTTCATTTACAACCGTCATTAGCATGTTAAGGAGATAGAACAAAGAAACCAAGAAGGGCAAAATAGAAGCAGATAAAACTTTGTGAAACTTGTAGGTCTACACAGATTATTTTGGATTTTTAGCCCATCTGTAGGTCCTGAAATGGCAGATTAAAAAAAAAATAATAAAAAACTAAAAAACACAGTAAATGGTTCTGACATTTGTCAAAACCCTCCTTTTGCCACAGACTTCAGTTTTAAAAAATGTAAAGTGTAGATGAAAATTCAAAATCTAAATTACATTTTGTAATTGCCCATTAATGCCAATTCAAACATTCTGGAGGGATGTCAAATGTAAGTCACATTGGCTCGCTCAGATATTTGTAAAGAGTTGGATATAAAAAAAAAAAAAAAGAAGAAGAAGGGCTTGAAGCAAGAGCCAAGTATAATACGATCGCTTTAATAAAAACAGGGCCGTCTACACACATAAAGCCATTTTCAGAATAATTAATCATTTTTGGGAAATATTTTTTCTCTTTTGATGAAATGCACATGGCTTGATTAAAGCTCGGCTAACAAAAAAGGAAAAAAGAAGACTAAATCTGCACATATTGCAAGCCATCAAACACAATAGAAGAATTATCCGATAGCTTATAGTAAATGTTCTCCAGTCCGATAGAAATGTTCTGTAATGTGGGAAGGGAAGACTCCATACAAATGTTAGTCCTGCCACCAAGAAAATGTCCCTAAAGCGATACTTCTATTTCTGTATGTAAATGATGGCACTGTAATTATTTTAATAAAAAAAAAAAAAAAATTGAAGTACATTTCTCCTAATTGATATACAGCTGTCACATGACAAAGATCATTCCCAGCCTGTCTGCTGGGAGACATAAGCAAGAGGAACTTCTAGTCCTCTGCTTCTGGTCACATGTTAAAAACACCCTTTGGAATAAGAGTAAAAATAAATAATATTAATAAACTTTTTTAAATTGTCATACAAATATATATTTGAAATTAAATCCTATTTTTTGGCAATAACACAATGTGGGCAGATTTCTGCCATGTCGTGTCACGCCAATCCAGCCTGTGTCCTGGAATAAGAGGGAGGTGAAGCCTTTAATCTACATGTAATATATCCCACCCCAATTGTGTTGAGCTGGTTAGTGGGCATGGAAGAGGAGGGGGGAAGGAGTGGGCTGTCATTTACCACTGTGTATACGCCCACATGGGCTGCTCAGATAGGGAGGAAATGCTCAGCATAGAAACTCACTGAAAAGTGAGCATGTGCAGAGCTGCCAACACCACTCTGCAAAATCTCTAGTTGAAGTGGGGACATGGACAGAAGGTGGAGATCATCAGTGCCCCGATTACAATTAAGTGCCAGAAATGCCACTGCCAGCAATCAGTGCCGCCCACCAGTGTCACATATCAGTGCCCATAAGTGCGGCATATTCGTGCCTCCTCATCAGCGCCCATCAGTGAAGGAGAAAAATTAACTGACAGAAACTGAGGAATACTTTTTTCTTTCGGAGGAAAGAAAAACCCCAGGAGTGATTAAATCCCACAAAAAGAAAGCTCTTTTGTGTGAATAAAATGATAAAAATTTCATCTGGTTACAGTGTAGCATGACCGCGCAATTGTCATTCAAAGTGTGACAGCGCTGAAAGCTGAAAAATGGCCTGGGCAGGAAGGGGGCGTAAGTGCCCAGTATTGAGGTGGTTAAAGGGTAACTCCACTTTCGTGGGGGGGGGGGGGGGAAATAGCACATAAAGAAAAAATAATATAGCACACATAATTGCGACACTAATCAAATGAAGTGACCTTTCCTTTCCAATCTTCAGCTCTGTAATTTTTTGAGAATGCATTGCAATATGGCTACCTGGCATTGTTCTGTACACAGAATGTGTACTGACCACTCCCCCAGAAACATTTCCTGCTTGTGTGATTGGCTCACCAATTTTCCTAGAAATCTGCCTAAGGAACAAGTCAGATTTCAGGCATCCCCTGCAACAAAAATTTTATTTTTGGAGAGATACTTTCTTTTTTTTTTTTTTAAATTTATTTTTATTCAAATTTTCCTTATAAGACACAAAGACATAAAGACATATACAAATTGGTTGTCTAGCTTGTACAGATAATATCGCAAGTACATCAGGTAAAAAAAAAAAAAAAAAAAAAAAGAAAAAAAAAGAAAAAGAGAGGAATACATCCATGCAATACAATTTTAACATAAGTGAAAAGGGGATTTTTGGAATTTTTGGGCCGCCCCCCCACTGCCCATAAAGGCCTATACCTATTAACTAGGAATTACATTTAATCGTCGATTCTTGGTATCGTAACTGAAGCTAGTCCAACATTAGTAAGCAATGTTCATTTCCTCCAGCCACCCACTCCAAACCTTATTAAATTTCAATTGGCAGCCTCTATTAAGATAGGTATCTTTATATAGTGGAAGATTATCGTTAACCAAACGTTTCCACTGGACATTTGTGGGGGGATAGGGCTTCTTCCATTGAAATGTTATGGTTTTCCTAGCATAAAATAGAAGCAAACCAATCATCGTGCGTTTAGCTACAGCAGGAACTAATTTTTTTATAAGGCCCAACATACAAATCTCCATAGACAGTGGTAGATTAGTGGATGCAATTTTATTGATTAGGCCTAGTACCTCCCCCCAGAATTGTTGTATCTTTGGACAATGCCAAAAGATATGGGAAAAATCTCCGGGGGTGTAGCTACATCTCCAACACTTAGGGGAGTGGGCAGGATTTATCAAATGAAGTCTGTGGGGAGTGAAATACGCCCGGTGGACTATTTTAAATTGGACTAACTTGTCACGTATAGAGACTAGCGAACTAAAAGGGAAGTCCCAAACACCATCCCAATCTTCGCCACTCAAAGCTGGAATATCACGCTGCCAACGGGACAAAAGGCCGTCCAACGGAGGCAAGGACTCATAGATTAAATGCTGATATATGTGAGATATAGGTTTTTTTGTACAACCGGATCTAAGAGTAGTCTCCAGTTTAGGCTGTATTAATATACAGGACGAACGTGGGAATTGGGCTTCGAAAGCATGCGAAAGTTGAAGATAACGGAACTGATATTGCTGCGGAAGATTATACTGGAAGGAAAGCTGACAAAAAGAAAGCAGTGAGGTGCAAGACACCACTTGTGAGATTAATTTTATACCATATCTAGTCCATATCTGGGGGTCAATAGATTTGTAAAAATGTGGTAAATTGGGGTTTAGCCATAGGGGTGTATTAGGGGAAATTCCCATCTGGTTGTGTTTTTCAATAGCCAGGCCCATTTTCCAGGCCCGTAAAGTAGTAAGCATAGACGGAGTTAATAAGTGTGGGGCACATGGGCCTCTGTAAATTAGGTATTGAAGAGATTCCCAGGAGCCTGCCACGGTGGCCTCCAAAGCGGAGGCCACATTGGTTTTATCAGGATTTAGCCACCAGACCACTGCCACCAGCTGTGTCGCCAAAAAGTACTTATAGCAATCCGGAAAGGCCATACCACCCTGCGATAGTGGCCTCATTAATGTAGTTAACTTATATCTCGGTGGTAAGGAGCCCCAGAGAAACTCTGAAAAGCGTTGGTTTAGTTTAGTAAAGAAGGATTTAGGAATCCACTGCGGGGAATGGCGGAATAAATATATGAATTTGGGGATGACCTTCATTTTAAGCAAGTTGACCCTTCCCCATACCGATAGGGGGAGATTATTCCATGCCTTGAGTTTAGCTTTCATATCCCCCACTACCGGATCCAAGTTTAATTTAAGAAAATCTGAGGCTTGTGCAGAGACACAAACCCCAAGATATTTAAAGGAGTCAACCCACTTTAATGGGCTATCTGGAGAGGATGTCAATTTGGCTGCTTGATCTATTGGAAATAGAGTAGATTTTGGCCAGTTTACCCGGAGGCCCGTTACCATGGAGAAAGTATTGAGGAGTGACAGAGCACCCTGAAGTGATGGACCCGCGTCCCCCAAAAATAAAACCATGTCGTCAGCATACAGGGCTACCCTCTCCTCCAGCATGCCTATCCTAAGCCCCTTAATATGAGGCGATGTACGGAGAGCCTCTGCAACTGGCTCTATAGCTAGAGCAAATAGAGCCGGAGAAAGAGGGCAGCCCTGTCTAGTTCCCCGAAACAGTTGAAATGGAGTTGAGAGTCTGGAGCCCAAACGGATCGATGAGATGGGACACCTATAGATCACCTGCAACCATGATATAAACCGTAGTGGAAAACCCATTCGACGTAAAGTCTCCCACAAAAAGGGCCACTCCACAGTGTCGAATGCCTTTTCTATATCTAGTAGGGCAATAGCTCTGGTACCGGAGTTATTGTGTTGGGCATGAATATTGGTAAAGAGTCTCCTAAGATTAACGTCGGTTGACCTTTTAGGCATAAATCCTGTTTGATCAGAGTCAATAACCGAAGGTAATAATGGATATAGACGGGTAGCCAGCAGTTTGGTTAAAATTTTCAGGTCATTATTCAATAGGGCTATTGGCCTATATGAGGCACATAGCTCTGGGTCCTTAAGGTCCTTATGGATCAAAGTAAGATAGGCCTGGTGCATTGAAAGGGGCAGATCACCCTTGGATAGGCAGAGGGTGTATAATTGGGCCAGGATGGGTGCCAAAAATGCTGCATGTGCCCTATAAAATTCTATAGGAAGACCATCCGGCCCTGGCGCCTTGCCCAAAGGGAAGGACCGTATAGTTTTTAAAACCTCTAAGGCCGAAATAGGGCGTACCAACGATTCTCGTTCCTCATTCGACAGCCAGCCAAGTGCTAGTGGATCTAAAAGGTTTTGCAACATCTCTGGCTGGAAGTCGGGGGGAAGAGCAGAGGTATAAAGAGTTTGGTAAAAGGCTTTAAACATTTGTAAGATTTCTTCCTGAGAGGTCACCTTATCCCCAGTTGAAGACCGCAGGCCCGAAACCACTGTGGATGGATATTCATGCTGTGCCAACATAGCCAGGAAACGACCATTCTTGTCCCCCTGTTCAAATAGTCGCTGTCTACCTTTATGCATATCCAATCTTGTAACTTCCGTTAAATGTAAATTTAGTGAACTGCGGGCGGCATTTAATGCGTCAAAATGAGCTGCTGTAGGATCTGTACTATAGATTAATGTTTGATCCTCTACCATCTGTTGTAACCTGTAAGTTTCCCGGCCCTGCTGTTTCTTGACACTAGCGATAATAGAGATATATTGCCCTCTTGTATAGGCCTTGAAGGTGTCCCAGACCGTCTGTGGGGTCGAGGAGCCTTCATTAAGTTCCCAAAACTCAACTAGTCTGGGTGGGATAGTGTGTCAGCCACCTCAGGGTGGGAGATCCACTGTGCCCCCAGCCTCCACAGGGCCGCATCTCGGCGTGCAGGCGAGCGAAGCTCGATTACCAGTGGGCTATGATCGGACAACCCACTGGGTAGGTATTTAGCCCCTATTACATCCGTCAACAGGATTGAATTAGAGAAGGCTAGGTCAATCCGTGAGGCAGTCCTATGTGAGGCCGAAAAGCATGAGTATGCCCTAATAGCCGGGTGTTTCCATCTCCATATCTCCTGTAGCCCCATTGCCTGTGCCCATATAGATAGTTCAGAGCTATAGTTTTTTGATGGGACTGGTCTGTCCAAATCTGGGGAGATAGTAGAGTTGAAATCCCCCATCACCAGCAATTTCGCTGGATAAAAAGGAGCTGCTTTTTCCAAAACCTTATATAATAAATCGTGTGTAAAAGGTGGAGGAATATAAACATTTATGATTATATATCGCTGAGACCAGTGTGAAAACACCACCATTGCAAACTTGCCCTGGGGGTCCATGCACACGTCCTCAATAACACAGGGGAATTTCTTGTGTATTAGGATTGAGACCCCTCTAGCATAAGAGGAGTAAGTCGCATGGATGGCCCTCTGAATCCAGGGTTTTTTTAGAGTTAAAACCTTGCTGCCTGTGAGGTGGGTTTCCTGTAGGAGAATAAAATGTGGAGAGTGGGTTTTTAAATATCTCATCAACAGTGCCCGTTTAAATTTAGAATTAAGACCTCTCACATTCCATGAAAGGACCGAAAAGGTTTCAGCTAAGGAAGTGGCCATATAGGTTTAAGAAGCCATGGCCAAGTAAAATGACTAGGGGAACACCCTTTGGGGTAACTCACAAGCAGCAAGATTTTTACAATATACCATGTACCAGCAATGTTAATTTTTAAGGCAATTTTTGAAACAAGCTTATACAAACCATGACAAAGACCAACATAAAACAAAAAAATATATATACCCAAGCACAAAGTGCTTATCCGACTAAGTCCCATCTCCTCTCAAAAAACAAAAAAAGGAGGAGGAGAGTTGGGATTAGTTTTCTCCCAAAAAAAAAAAAAAAAAAAGAAAAAAAGAACACACACGCAAGCTGCAACTGTATTGCAACTATATTGCAGATATACCCCTAGAAGGGGATATCGTACTACTACTACTATTTGTTCAGGCACCCTATAGCCGAACAAATATATAAAAAAGGAAAAACCTATCCAATACCTATCCAAAAAAAAAAAAAAAAAAAAAAAAAGGGGACAGGATGGGGAGAAAAGAGCAGGAGGGGGAGGGGAAAAAAAAAAAAAAAAAAAAAAGAGACAAAAAAGGAGACAAAAAAGGAAGCAACAGAGAGTAATTGAGGTGGGGTTGGGTTCTAATTGTCTAACTCTTGGCTCTTAGTGCAAGAGATATAGTCCAAGTCCAAGTCCAAGTCCAAAGGGCTGAGCATTCCAACTCCAAATAAAGTACATTTATCTAAGCATTCATTAGGAGACCACAGAATAGCAAGAAAATTTTAGACACTATAGGGGTGCACTATAATGGACTATAGTAGTAAGGATGGTAAAAAAAAAAAAAAAAAACACATGCGTCACCCACGGCCATCTAACCAGGATATAGCGGCCTCCGGATTGGTGAAAAAGAATGTTCGGTCCCCGTCTGTAACTCGAAGCTTGCTGGGATATAATAAGCTAAATTTAAGATCTTTATCCCTTAGGCGTTCTCTGACCTCTGTAAAGGCCCGGCGTCGCTGCTGGACTTTTTGCATTATTAAACCGCAGTTCTTGTTTATCTCTAGCTGCAGCTAATATCTTATCTCTGTCTCTGAAATTTAAAAGTCTCAATAAAAGAGGTCTGGGAGGATTACCAGGGGCTGGAGGGGTTGGTGGAATCCTATGCGCCCTCTCTACCACGAATGTAGGGGGCATAGCAGGTAAATCCAACAATGATATAAGAAAGGATTCCACAAACTCAGCTGGTTTATTACCTTCTGTTTTTTCCGGTAGGCCTATGATCCTTAGATTGTTTCTCCTCATACGATTTTCTGTGTCTATCGACTTATCTTGTAGGGCTTTTACCTGCAGCTGCAAAGCGCGAAGGTTCCTGGAGTCTGCACTGGTAACGTCCTCCAGTTGTGAGATCCGACTCTCAGCCTCTACGAAGCGGGATCTAAATTTGTCCATATCATGCCGAATTAAGCTGATATCTGATGCCAAATGGTCTATTTTAACCATCACCTTTTCATTTCCAGCTTTAATTGCTGCCAGCAGCTCAGCATGGGAGGCCGCGTGAGAGGCTACAGGTGGAGACGGATCAGGGAGCGTCTGCGTGCTAACTGACATGTTTGGTATGGGAAGCCTTGGAGGTAATATCGCGGCGGCGGCAGCAGGCACAACAACAGCAGCAGGCTTAACAGAGCCAAGAGCAGCAGCAGCAGAGGCAGCAGAGGCGGCAGGGGTGGTGGTGGAGACCGCAGGCACTGTGGAGGACCGGAGCCTACCCGGAGATATGGTGGGACCTCGCGGTGCACCGGAAGCCTTTTTCTTTCCCAGGGTGCCTGTATACGAACGGGTCTGGTGAGAATCGGAACTGAGAGTCGCTGGAAGTCAGAGAGTCAGCCCGGCCAATGCCAGAGAAATTTCAGGATGAATGGTTGGAGCGGAGCTCAGCCCGCACACATCCACTCACTCACTCTCTCTCACATCCCCCCGAGATACTTTCAATAGGAACACTAAAGGGATGCAGACCCAGCAGTTTTCCTCATTAGTGCCCTGCAGCTGCACACCTGACAGTTAATTATGAAACCACTCCCATTAGACCCACTCTGTACAGAGGCACAGACAAACACACGTGGATTTCTTCATAACAAAAAGGTAGGAATCTGCAACAAAGGTTGTTAAAGTCCTTGCAAAGTACATAGATCACCCAGATGGGGAATGTTTTTATCTCAACAAAAGTGGAGTTACTCTTTAAAGCTTACCATTACCCATTAACTTCTTGTAATCACCCCCCCCCCCCCGCACCTTCTTACACAAGCAAATCGTTTTAGTTAGTGCTGCAGCCCTTATTCCTCACCTAGGCAAAAATGACGTAGGGATCTTCACAGTAAGGATGGGGAAAGAAGTCTACCCTAAAACTAAAATCCCTGCATCTAACAGACATCCACGATCTAACTCTAACCTATCTAGCCATGTAAAGAAAAAAAAAAGAAAAAAAGGAGTATACATACCTTTTCTGAAGGAGATCCGACCCGATCCCACGCTGAGCTGTCAGCCGCGGTTTCGCTGTGTAGGTGCGAGTAGAGGACACGTCCGACAACAGAAGCCCCATAGCAAGTCTATGGGTGATGTCACTTCCCATTCATTTCACAGCCGCTGTCGGCCGTGTCCTCTGCAGAGCTTCCGCCTCCAGAAGTCAGATCGGCTTAAAAAAAAAAAAAAATGTATGTATACTTATTCTTTCCTTACAGGGCTAGATAGGTAAGTGTTAGATTGTGGGTGTCTATAGATGCAGGGATTTTAGTTTTAGGATGGACTTCTACTTTAAGCACAATGTATATAACAAAAAGCGAGTTTTACGTATTAGTTGGGTTTAGTACAAGTTACCTGCAGTATTGGAACCAACTTTATGTATGCAGTCTATGTGCCTCTGGATATTATAACTAGGAAGCAGCCAAATTTCTTTGGGACGTCTCCAAGGAAGTGTTCTATATAACTTATTCTACATACTGGTCCAGGATTGTTCAGTGTCATCTTTATTATAAAGAAACAGGAGTTAACTTGGAGAGAACACTCTGTTTGCCAATTTATATAGGCTACTATGACACCATAGTGTAGCTTTTCTTGTTTTAGGTGTTTTTAACCACTTCCCGCCTGTGCTATAGCCGAAAGATGGCTACAGCGTGGGCTCACTTAGCTGGGAGGACATCCATGGTGATCGCGCCACCTTCGGACACAGCTGATCACAGATTGGGATTAAGGGCCAATCACAGCTGTCCTTTACCACGTGATCAGCTGTTTACAATGACAGCTGATCACGATGTAAACGCAAGCTGGTTATTGGCATTCATTTCCTCAAGCTGACAACATTGGGAGAGAACAGAGACGATAACCGGCTTGTGTTAAATGGACACCACCAGTGCAGCCACAACAGGGCCCACCAGTGCAGCCACAACAGGGCCCACCAGTGCAGCCACAACAGCGCCCACCAGTGCAGCCACAACAGCGCCCACCAGTGCAGCCACAACAGCGCCCACCAGTGCAGCCACAACAGCGCCCACCAGTGCAGCCACAACAGCGCCCACCAGTGCAGCCACAACAGCGCCCACCAGTGCAGCCACAACAGCGCCCACCAGTGCAGCCACAACAGCGCCCACCAGTGCAGCCACAACAGCGCCCACCAGTGCAGCCACAACAGCGCCCACCAGTGCAGCCACAACAGCGCCCACCAGTGAAGGAGAAAATTTACCCGCTTGCAAAATTGTATAACAAACTATGAAAAACTTTTTTCTCAAAATTTTTGGTCGTTTTTTTGCTTGTTTAGCAAAAAAAAAAAACAGTGGTAATTAAGTACCACCAAACGAAAGCTCTATTTGTGTGGGAAAAACTTATGAAAAATTCATATAGTGTAGCATGACCGCGTAATTGTCATTCAAAGAGTGACAGCACTGAAAATTGGCCTAGACAGGAAGGGAGTGAAAGTGCCCAGTAGGCAAGTGGTTAACCACTTCAATACCCGGCACTTTCACCCCCTTCCTGCCCAGGCCAATTTTTTACGCAAATACATACGTAAGCTGCAGAGTCACTTCATGGCACCCCAGCATTATAATAGATAGGCAGAGTGCAGGTGAGCCTGGAGACAAGCCCACCCCTTCCTAAAGGCACAGGGTCACACTGCGCTCATGGGGCACGCGGGAGGCAGGGTTCTGTTAGGACATCCATGGACACCCCCCAGAACTGGACGACTGTGCTGCAGCCATCTTTTGGCTTGAGTGCAACCGGGAAGGTGTTACCTTAAAGGGTAAGTTCAGCTTCACAAAAAAAAAAAAAAAAAAAAGGCACATTATGCTGCTCCATATGGGTATAACAGCATAGTGTAATAAACCTACCTACCAGCCAGGACTTCCTTTCTGTTTAAAAAAATAAAGTCAGAGAAACTGCAGTCAGCAATGCCTCTGTCCCGAGTTATTGTAGGGACTGAACAGCAATTAGTGCCAGCACCCCATAGTCATGCGATTAGCGTAAGGTTGACAACCCGGTGTCCAATGCTCTTAAAAAAAAAAAAAAACAAAAAACAAAAAAAAAAAAAAAACAAAAAAAACAAAAAAAACAAAAAAACAAAAAAACAAAAAAACAAAAAAAACAAAAAAACAAAAAACTATTGCATATCCATGAGAAGAAAGATTCAATACACAAAAACTGTTGAGGCATTTCAGGCCTTATGGGCTTAAGTCATAGCACTCCTTAGTGCCATGGGAGGGAGCGCCATCCTGTTCTTTTGGGATGTACATATGCAGCGTGAACTCTCACCTTTGATGAGCTCAGCAGCTAAAGGGTGTCGCTGGGAGAGAAAGTGATGGGGAATCTTTCCAATGGGGAAATGAACAAAAACATGTAAGAGGTTTAGGAGCTCTGTCAGTTTGGTTACTGTCCTTCCAGCGACTCCCCCTTTGACTATTAAGCCCCAGGGTCTTTGGGTAGAAAGTGGGTCGGAAGTGGTCTTTTTACTTCTGCCATCTGTGTTCATGATGGGAAGATTTAGAAGATTTCACCCTACCGGTTAGAAAGACAGCATAGAACTCCAAACAGAGGTTCTAACCCTTTCCAACTATATATAAAAAAAAAAACAAAAAAACAAAAAACAAAAAAAAAACAAGAAAAAACAAAGGCTTGGCTGGAGTTGGGCTTTAGTTTTTATTGGCAATTGTAACTATGTACTTATGCTACTTAACATCTGGAATTCAAATGTTATCCTACTAATTACATTTCTGATGTGTACTGAAAGGAATTACTCAAACTTCTTCTAGGGCTTACATATATATACGGGGCAACTAATGACTGACGTTCCGTAAATTGCCGCATTAACACTAGTCCTGCAAAGTTCCCACAATCCGGTCAGGTTTAACAACTGCATGAGGCGATTCAAGAATTTTCTGCACAAAAGCCGAAGCCCTATAAAATCCAAACGTTTTCAGATTTCCAGCTGCTTGCCTCCTTATTTGACAAAGTGTCGGTCTATAAAAACATCGCTGAAATCTCAACATATTAAAGCGATTATCAAATCATTGAAAACTGAAGCAATTTTCATAACTTGGCAGACCGCGCTTCTCTTTCTGTAATTTTTTTTTTTTTGAAGGGTTTAGAACTTGCTATGACGGAATAACAAATGGAAGTATGTTTACAAGCAGATGGACTTAAGTAGTTGGGAAGTTTCCAGCATTGGAAAAGTTATGAAGTATGTCAATAAAAAGATCATTAAAAGGTGCCTGGATTTGTAAGAGAATAGTTTAAAGGAAACCTGTGCCACCAAACGCTATGGGCTCCGTATCGCATACAAATTTGTTCTATGAAGGAAAAGAAAAGTAGGTTATTGCTGAGATGCTTCTGTAAGCTGCCTATCTCTGGCTTTAATACTTTGATTCACTGCCTTGGAACAAATAAAAAGAAAGTTAAAGTCATAACTCTTGATCTGCACACTTGCAGTGGCGTATCTAAGGTATGGCAGCCATGGGCGCGGAAAAAAGCCACCCCATGCACGAAATTTAAGAAAAAAAAAAACCCCACCTGTCCTCCTGTGGTCGCATCCCGCACTAATACAGCCCCCGGCGGCGCAGCCGGCCTGCTGGAGCGCGGCGCTTGCTAATGGTTACTTGACCCCAGGGGGGGGGGTGTAGCAACAGGCGCTCGCGCCCCCATGACGGCCGGTGACTGGCCCTAGGGTAACTAGCGGAGGTGGAGCCTAATGCTCCATCTACCCTCCTCTGTGCGGCCGGCATCATCTTCTCCCCAGAGCGCCATCTGTGACGTCACGTGGTGTGAAGAGCAGAAGAGACGAGTCACGAGAGACTAGATGATGTCACTCCCGCATAGGAGAGGGCGGTCACGGCACGACTCCTGAAGAAACAGAGGCCCGTTTCTTCAGTACACATGCGCCAATGATGTCGGCAGCAGCGCATATACTGAATATCTCCTAAACTGTGCAAGTTTAGGAGATATTCAAGGTACCTACAGGTAAGCCTTGTTATAGGTTTACCTGTAGGTAAAAGTGGTGTGATTAGGTTTACAACCACTTTAAATACAGGGGTATGCGCATAGAATTCAGTAATGTATACAATATATAAAAATTTCATTTTGCCCTAACACACTAGGATTTTTTTTTTTTTTTTATAAGTGAATTTCAGTTTTACTAACTGTAAATATTATAAGGTAGGTTTCAGTCTCTACTTACTCTCTCTCCTTCTCTGTGAGCTTATCATTGATATTGTCTTTGATTGCAGACCTTGAGCCCTTGTGTAGGATGGGATACCTCAGCGGTACTTGCAAGAAGAAGGAGATCATGGAGACTAGGTGAGCGGTGTAGCCTAATGCAACAGCCACACTTCCATCGTCCTTTGCTGCAATCAAATAATCCAAACATTACAAATCCTTGATGACAAAACGTTAAGTGCATCTAAAGCCAAGTAAAAAAACTGCAGATTTATAGGTTATCAGATGTGAAAACGGCATTAGTTCTCTTTTCTAGGATTTTTTTTTCCCCCCTGGTGATCCTGGCAAACACACACTTCTCGTCTACGGTGACATTTACTCACTTTACTGTATCTGTGGACAAGCAGCATTGCAACCCTAGGACAGGAAGTGATTTAGGTCTACAAAACATCTCCACCTCACCTTATCTCTATAACATAACATAAGTGGAGATGTCCTGTAGTCCACGGTGAGAGACGGGAACAATGCTAACTGATAACAGCGCAGGAAAAGAAATGATCAGCTCACAAAATTTTGACAGGACCAATATGTATAAAACTTGCAGTTCTCAAACAGATATGACAAAAGTCTTTCAAAATGTTCATTTAACAGACAAAGAGAAAATTCTATTAAAATACGCAAAGCAGAATAGTGAACGGTTTGGGTTTTTAATCAAGCTGCACAGAAGTTATATTTCAGTTTAAGGTTTGTTGGATTATTAAAGCTCTAAAGGACTATAGTGAGAAATCTTTATAGTTCTAGATCTGATCTCACCACACCTGGATTATGTAAGGGGAGAGAAATCCCTGAATGGGAAGTACCATCATTTCCATCATTGTGTGTCATCACACTAATGTCCTATTAGATAGAGATATAACAATTATTGGCAGGGGTTCCCCGAGACCTGAAACCTTTTTTCATGGATTTCTCTGTGTTGAAAGTGTTGAGAAAGGCTGTCCTGGGGGCTGATAATAAGTATCTTTAGGTGGTCATTGGTGCTTGTCATCTCAAAAGGAGATTTTAAAATCATTTTTCCCCCCATAGGCAAAACTCTGGGATTGCACTAGGGCCGAAACTACTAAATCGACAACTAATCGATTATGAAATTAAATGGATTACTATTTTCATAATGGATTAATCGTCCAGTAACATAATGGGGTTAAAAAAACTAAAATTAGCCCTTTAGAGTACATAAAGAGCAAATAATCGCTACTGTAAATATTACTTTCCCTGTTGCACAGTAAAGAAAATGAACCCCTTACAGTAGCGATTATTTGCGCTTTTTGTACTATAAAGGGCTATTTTTTTTTTTAATCCCATTATGTTACTAAACGTCTTAGACCTGGTTCACACCTATGTGATTTTTGCAGAAACAGTTCATTTCATTTTTATTTGGAAAGGGTCAGGGACTTATTTCAATGCAAAAAGTTGCTTTTTTTGGTTCAATATACTTCAATGGAGAAGCTGCAGAAAAGCACGTAATGCGTTTTTTGCAGCAATGTGTGTTTTTTTTTTTAATCTGCCCGACAACAAATTGGGGAAAAAAAAAAAAAAAAAAAAAAGCAAAATCCTGTGCACTGCAGAAACAGATCAAAAGCAAACTGCATAGGTGTGTACCAAGCCTTATGCTGGCCACACGGAGCAATTTTCAGGCGAGAATATTCAGATGAAAAATCTTTGTACATTCGCAGAATGAAAAGGTTTGAAATTTTCACTTGCTTTTAACATTGTTTTAAAATGAATGTAATTTCACATACACCGTCTGAAAATTCCCTTGACCAAGAAGTTTTTTATTATTTCTAAATTTTCCCGTCACTGGGGTTGAAAACAAAACGTCAATTTGACCCCACTAACGATTGGAAAATCGAACGTACGTTCTTAAAAACTTTTTTTTTTTTTTTTTTTTTTTTAAGGAAGACATTGTTTTTGTATGGCCAGCATATAATATATTATGGTTCCATTTGAAAATCTGCAAAACAGTCTAACTTGAATAAAAAAATTTTGATCTGAGTCTGATGATTTTTACCAGATTCAACCTCTAGTAGTACCATCCAATATATATATTTCTACTCTAATAGTATATACAGTATATCTCTCCTCTAATAGTATATACAGTATATCTCTTCTGTCTGCTATTCTCAGAGATTCGAGATTTTACTCCCTAACCATATAGTTGGTCACTTATATTTACCACTGCATAGAGATTTTTAAGAACAAATTGACTTTTTTTTAAACTTTACATATTAACTTAGTTATACAGCACACTTTTTTTTTTTTTTTAAAGGTTATTAACTGATTAATCCAAACAATCGGCCAACTAATCGATTATGAAAAGAATCGTTAGATGCAGCCCTAGATTGCACGGCTTGCTATTATCTACAAATATGTATGGAAACGAATATCAAAATACAAAACAGCATCCAAGTAAAAATTTGAAAGTGCCATGAAAAAACAAAAAACAAAACAACAACTTACAAGTGCTTTAATTTTAAAGGATATGTAAACCTAACATTCCCTATTCCTGATATGTGCCTGCTGTGCCATTTACTCAAGTATCCCATTCTCTTTGTATTGCTTTTTTTATGTTTTATTTTGTGAAATCCCTGGTGTACCCTGCTAGTCCCTTGGCTTTCCTAATAAAAACTGACCACACTAGGCATGAGCAGGGGCATATCTGCCGCGAGGTAAACAAGGCATTCGTCCTGAGTGGCATCTTTTAGGGGGGCGGCGCCCCAGGCTACCACACTATAGCCGAATGATAACTACAACATGGTCGCCCAGTTCTGGGAGGGAGTCTATTGTCGCCACCCCCCAGAACCGTGCACCTGGCGCAATCTGTGACCACTGTGTCCTTCAGACACAGGATCTTTACCACATGATCACCTGTGTCCAATTACAGCTGATCACGATCTAAAAACACACTTGCTAGTATTTGGCATTCCTTTCCTCGCGCTGTCACAACATAAGAGGAGGAGAGAGCCAGTAACCGGAAAGTGTAAATGGGGACATCTGCACGGATAATCAGGGCACCGATTACGAGTGTCCTGATGATCAGTACTGCCGCCTATCAGTGCCACCTCATCCTCTGCCCTGCTTATGTCTCAGGGTACGATGAGGAAGCCACAGCTGTTTACTGTGAATAGCTGCAGCTTCCTCATTAGGTCCTGAGACAAGAACGGTCTATAAGACCCCAGATCCCTCCTCTGCCCTTAAAAGCATGTGATCACACCAAGATCTGTGTGATCAAATGCTTCTCATTTTTAAAAATGGCGCTGTTTACATTTGGGTAAACCGAAAGTGATGTAAGGTCATCGCTTCCAGTTCCCTATAGCAGAGACGAACAGAGCGATTCCGGTCGTTGACCACGCCGGCTGATCAAAGAGACAAACAATCGAGTGTCCCGGTGAGAGGGGACAGCCTAATGAAGCCACAGACAGAAGGCAGCAGGCATCCTCTCCCGCTGTTTGTAAAAGCAATCCAGTGGCTCTTGCTTTTACAAGAGAGCTGACCGCTGGCTCAAAAAAAAAAAAAAAAAAAAAAAAAAGGTAGCGGGATGATGCCTGCAGCTCCCAATATAACCAGCGATGTACCGGTATGACGCTGGTCATCAAGTACCATTCAACTCAAGTTTGTAAATGTTGAACACAGAACCTAATGGGAGTGTTGACTACCAAGTTAAACAAGCTGTTTGCAGGCTCAAGGACTTCTTAAAGCTTGTTAAAAGCCTGCTAGCAGCTTGTTTAAAGTTACAATCAATACCTCCATTGGGTTCTGTGTTCAAAATTTGCAAACTGGAGCTGAATGGTATTTTAAAAGCTTTAAACAAAGCTTACTGTTCACACTGTGCTTATACAAGCTGAAATAGGCTTTAGGATGTACAGCGAGGGAAAAGCATTGGATCTCCTGCTGATTTTGTACGTTTGCCCACTGAAAAAGAAATGATCAGTCTATAATTTTAACGGTAGGTTTTATTTTAACAGTGAGAGACAGAATAACAAAACAATCCAGAAAAACAAATTTCAAAAGTTATAAACTGATTTGCATTATAATGAGTGAAATAAGTATTTGACCTCTTCGAAAAACATGACTTAGCACTTGGTGGCAAAACCCTTGTTGGCAATCACAGAGGTACGAGGTTTCTTGTAGTTGGCCACCAGGTTTTCACACATCTCAGGAGGGATTTTGTGCCACTCTTTGCAGATCCTCTCCAAGTCATTAAGTTTTTGAGGCCGACGTTTGGTAACTCAAACCTTCAGCTCTCTCCACATATTTTCTATGGTATTAAGGTCTGGCTAGGCCACCCCAGGACCTTAATATGCTTCTTCATGAGCCACTCCTTTGTTGCCTTGGCCGTGTGTTTTGGGTCATTGTCATGCTGGAAGACCCATCCACTACCCATTTCTAATGCCCCGGTTTAGGGAAGGAGGTTCTCCCTTTGATGCAGTGAAGTTGTCCTGTCTCCTTAGCAGAGAAACACCCTCAAAGCATAAATTTTCCACCTCCATGTTTGACGGTGGGGATGGTGTTCTTTGGGTCATAGGCAGCATTCCTCCTCCTCCTCCAAACACAGCGATTTGAGTTTATGCCTAGGAGCTCGATTTTGGTCACATCTGACCACAACACTTTCACCCAGTTCTCCTCTGAATCATTTAGATGTTCATTAGCAGACTTCAGACGGGCCTGTACATGTGCTTTCTTGAGCAGGGGGACCTTGTGGGCGCTGCAGGATTTCAGTCCTCCATGGCATAGTGTTTTACCAATTGTTTTCTTGGTGATTATGGTCCCAGCTGCCTTGAGATCATTGACAAGATTCTCCCGTGTAGTTCTGGGCTGATTCCTCACTGTTCTCATGGTCATTGAAACTCCATGGAGGCGAGATCTTGCATGGAGCCCCAGACCGAGAGAGATTGACAGTTTTGTGTTTCTTCCATTCGAGAATAATTGCACCAACTGTTGTCACCCTCTCACCAAGCTGCTAGTAGGTCTACAATTTTGTCCCCGACATCCTTGGACAGCTCTTTGGTCTTGGACATGGAGAGATTGGAATCTGATTGCTTCTGTGGCCAGGGGTCTTTTCTACAGGTAACAAGCTGAGATTAGGAGCACCCCCTTTAAGAGAGTGCTCCTAATCTCAGCTTGTTACCTGTAAAAAAAAGAAACCTGGGAGCCAGAAATATTTTGCCGATTGATAGGGGATCTAATACTTATTTCACTCATTAAAATGCAAATCAATTTATAACTTTTTTGAAATGCGTTTTTCTGGATATTTTTGTTATTTTGTCTCTCCCTGTTAAAAAAAAAATGAACCCACCAATAAAATGATAAACTGATTATTTTTGTCAGTGGGTAAATGTACAAAATCAGCAGGGGATCAAATACTTGTTTCCCTCATTGTATGGCAGAAAAAAAAAAAAAAAAAAAAAAAACACTGCTGGAGAAAGTCCCCTGTGCCGATTCTTATTGTTGCTAGACTTGTTCTGAGCATTGGAGACATCAATGACCTCAGCTCATGAAGGGGTTACATAAAAACTTGAGGGATCATAGCCTGCAGAAAAAGCAAAAACTAAAACATATTCTAGGCTCCATTTCATTAGATAGACTCTGCGGGACACTGAGCCACTACGTAAAGAAACAGCCAAGTAATCTCCCGCTATCAATAACAGTGTAGCTAAGCAAGCTGTTCTGGAACACACCGTACAGTAACACATAATGCAATGATAGACCTCACCAAGGGTAGACTCATATATGATGGCAGGAACATGGATTCTATTAGTCAAATCAGCAAACTGTAGCCTGCAACCAGAAGCTGTCCATTGTGCAGAGGATGATAAATGGTTACTTTGAGCCAGGCATTGTAAACTGGTGCTTTTTCGGCTACACAGAGCTCTCAATCTTTGTAACCCCTCGTCCTGTTTAAAGTACATCTATAATCACCTGTTAATTTGCAATCTGTCAACCATCTCTCCAGGCAAACAGCTTGTTTAAAATTTAAAGTTACACTTTTCTATACTTTTGTATCTGAATAGTTCAGGAAATGTTATGGCCTCTTTCTCAAAGATAGAATGCTACAAGTACAATTTGCAATGATTAATAGAATGTTAATAACCAAAAGTTATAAACTTTTTCTGGAATTATAGTTGAATTTTGGACAGTTTATGAAAAAAAAAAATAATAATGTTGTGGGTATACATTCCTTACAGCAGAGATTTAACGTTGAAAAGTAGCCACAAGACAAAGCTGAGGACACTATACAGCTGATGTGTAATCTATAGAACGCTGGTCCACTCACCCGACCGGAAGGCACGAGTCTCTCTGGTCCATAGGTATCCCGGGGCAACCCCGTTTAGAACAGCCTGTTAGGTCTCTCACTGCCCAATCCTTGTCATTCCTGGGGCTCGATTCCCGCTGGGAAATCCGAGAAGCGTGGCTGCTGCAGGTCTACTCGCTGTGTCGCAAGAGCGCTGTAACATCGTCTTGATAGACCCTCCTGGTTCTTTACTCAAAAATGGTTTCCGCTGTCCTCAAAGTGTACAGTGCGCTTGCGCTGACGTGATGAGGTATGTCATTCGTGATGTAACAGGGTCACTACCGTGGTGTCGTAGCCGACATGTTTCGACCAATCATGTGGTCTTTATCAGGGGATTGATAAAGACCACGTGATTGGTCGAAACATGTCAGCTACGACACCACGGGAATTGAGCCCCAGGAATGACAAGGATTGGGCAGTGAGAGACCTAACAGGTTGTTCTAAACGGGGTTGCCCGGGATACCTATGGACCAGAGAGACCCATGCCTTCTGGTCAGGTGAGTTGCCAGCGCCCTATTGATTACACATCAGCTGTATAGTGTCCTCAGCTTTGTCTTGTGGCTACTTTTCAACATTCCCAACCCGCAGACTGTTTCACTGAGCAATCTTTGTTCATATAGTTCGGTCTGTTCTAGCAGCGCTGAACTAAGGACTGCCTCTGGCTAACTTATGCCACTGTATCCAGTGATAACTAAGAACTGGTTCATTTTCTTCAAACAGTCCACTCTGTCATCATTGACCTCCTGGGCTAACTTACTCAGTACCCAAGTCCTTGCTACATTCACTTTCTATTCCCCAGCACCCAACAGGGGGCTTTGATGGTAGACAGTGGGTTGATGTGCACATATCTTTATGGTACGTGTTACCAAGATCTATGTGCCCAATACACTTCCACTTTCTGCCTCATATGCCGACATGCTATATTATCTGTACATACGAAATGTGCTTACAGTCTGATTTGATTTTCTCAAATAGACAACGTTGTCTAGTTTTAATACTATATTCAGGTGTTGGTGGTGGGAACCCAGTTTTTGTATGTGTATTTTTATTTTTTGTGCAATAAATTTTCCTATTTAAGCTGCCTGGTCCGCCTGTGACTTCCTTTTAGGGGGATTCTACCCCCCCCCCCATTTCTTTTTGTGCTCAGTGTGAAAGCAGCCTTACAATGTAGCATGGGGGATTGTTTCTATTATAAGATGATCAGAGTTCAGCTGCACGGACACCGCCACTGGTCCCAATCTGCATGTCCCCGAATGCATCCCGCATAGGCAAAGACAACCCTTCCCACAGGTCTAAGGATACGCATGCCCCAGCGACAGAGGCCTATGAATTTGTGGTCCTTTAAATATTTATTATATACAATAGGTTCCACTTTTTCTTTGAATCTGACATACCTTTAACATTTTTACTTAAAATAGGGACATGCGATATGAATGGACAAGGTTTACCAATAGGGGATAAAAAGAAAAGTACTTACCTTGAAAATCTTCAGAATTTGGTAGTTTCACATCACAGATAAAATAATCCTTTTGGTCATGCTGTGAAGACAGCAAAGAGTTAAAACAATGTTGAAAATTACCAGGAAATGAAAATCTTTAGATATCCATCAAAATTTTACATTATGTGATTACCCTAGATTGTAAACAATCTTGGAAAAAAATCTACTCACAAACGTTACTAGATGATACAAACCTTCTACAATATCATTTGGAAATACTGACAACTAGAGCGAAAGCATACCAAAACTATCTATTAAATGCTTAACCAATCAGGTAGGCCCTGACAGTACAGTACTTATGCTAACTCATAGACCCCCATTCACATATCGTGTAATGGTGTCCCCACTACATGATTTTCTCAGCACGATTCTGCATGTTGCATATGGCCATGTGTTGGGCGGCACAGTGGTGTAGTGGATAGCACTTTCACCTAGCACTACCTGCTTGGAGTTTGCATGTTCTCCCTGTGTCTGCGTGGGTTTCCTCCGGGTACTCCGGTTTCCTCCCACACTCCAAAGACATGCTGGTAGGTTAATTGGATCCTGTCTAAATTGTCCCTAGTACGTATGAATGTGAGTGAGGGACCTTAGAGTGTAAGCTCCTTGAGGGTAGGGACTGATGTGAATGTACAATGTATATGTAAAGCGTTGCGTAAATTGACATCGCTATATACCGTAAGTACCTGAAATTAAAAAAAAAAAAAAAAATGTGTTACCCAAAATGAAGATACTGCTTTTCAGGTAACCAGCTTCATGTGATTTTTTAAAGGCTAATGGCACCCAAAAGCACGCGGTGGTTTCGCAGCCATTGGGAATCGCAGACAGAATCGTGACAATTCAATATCGTGAAGTGTGAAGGCAGCTTAAAGCGGTAATAAAGTTGCAAAAGTTAAAATTATTATTAATTAATATTAAAATTGTAATGTGTGTTTTATTGCATCCCAACAAATGTAACTATGCTTTCTAGATGCTTATCGAGCCTTGAGAAACCACAGCCTACACAAGTGCAAAATGGTAAGACCTCTTTCTAAACATTCAACGTGAAACAGAATGAACTTGGGTCTCGTGCACACAGAGCTAAAGAACGCCAGGCGTTGAGCTTTTTTTTTTTTTTCCAGCCTGTAAAAGCACCTCTACATTGCAGCCAGGAAGTATTTCACAGAGCTTCACTTTTTCCACATTTTGTTAGGTTACAGCCTTATTCCAAAATGGATTCAATTATTTTCCTCCAGATTCTACAAACAATACCCCATAATAACAACGTGAAAGAAGTTTGTTTGAAATCTTTGCAAATTTATTTAAAAAAAAAAATCTCATGTACATAAATATTCCCAGCCTTTGCTCAATACTTTCTTAAAGCACCTTTGGAACCAATTACAGCCTCAAGTCTTATGGAGTATGATGCTACAAGCTTGGCACACCTATTTTTGGGCAGTTTCTCCCATTCTTCTTTGAAGGACCTCTCAAGCTCCATCTGGTTGGATGGGGAGCGTCGGTGCACAGCTATTTTCAGATCTCTCCAGAAATGTTCAATCGGGTTCAAGTCTGGGCTCTGGCTGGGTCACTCAAGGACATTCACAGAGTTGTTCCATAGCCACACCTTTGTTATCTTGGCTGTGTGCTTAGGGGTCGTTGTCCTGTTGGAAGATGAACCTTCGCCCCAGTCTGAGGTCTAGAGCGCTCTGGAGCAGGTTTTCATCAAGGATGTCTATACATTGCTGCATTCATCTTTCCCTCGATCCTGACTAGTCTCCCAGTTCCTGTCACTGAAAAACATACCCAACAGCATGATGTTGCCACCACTATGCTTTGCTGTAGGGATGGTATTAGCCAGGTGATGAGAGGTGCCTGGTTTCCTACAGACATGACACTTGCCATTCAGGCCAAAGAGTTCAATCTTTGTTTCATCAGACCAGAGAATTTTGTTTCGCATGGTCTGAAAGTCCTTCAGGTGCCTTCTGGCAAACTCCAGGCGGGCTGGCATGTGGCTTTTACTGAGGAGTGGCTTCTGTCTGGCCACTCTACCATACAGGCCTGATTGGTGGAGTACTGCAGAGATGGTTTTTCTTCTGGAAGGTTCTCCTCTCTCCACAGAGAAACGCTGGAGCTCCTCAGTCACCTCCCTAAGGCCCTTCATCTCTGATCACTGTTTGGCCGGGCTGCCCACTCTAGGAAGAGTCCTGGTGGTTCCAAACTTCTTCCATTTACAGATGCTGGCCATTGTGCTCATTGGGACCTTCAATGCCGCAGAACTGTTTCTGTACCCTTCCCCAGATCTGTGCCCGAACACAATCCTGCCTCGGAGGTCTACAGACAATTCCTTGGACTTCATGGCTTGGTGCTCTGATATGCACTGTTAACTGTGGGACCTTATATAGACAGGTGTGTGCCTTTCCAAATCATATCCAATCAACTGAATTTACCACAGGTGGACTCCAATAAAGTTGTAGAAACATCTCAAAGATTATCTATCAGTGAAAACCGGATGCACCTGAGCTCAATTTTGAGTGTCATGGCAGAGGCTGTGAATACTTACGTACATGGGATTTTTTTTCGGTTTTTATTCTTAATAAATTTGCAAAGATTTCAAACAAACCTTTCATGTTGTCATTATGGGGTACTGTTTGTAGAATTTTGAAGAAAATAATAAATTTGATCCATTTTGGAATAAGGCTGTAACAAAATGTGGCAAAAGTGAAGTGCTGTGAAAACTTTCCGGATGCACTGTATGTAAGCCTATAGGGTTTATTTACTAAAACCGGAGAGTGCAAAATCTGGTGCAGCTCTGCATAGAAACCAGCTTCTAGAGTTAATTGTCAAAGCTTAATTGAGCAAGCTGAAGTTAGAAGCCGATTGGCTACCATGCACAGCTGCACCAGATTTTGCACTCTCCAATTTTAGCAAATCAACCACTATGTATCCATGCACACATCAGGCGTATTAGAAGAGAAAAAATTACAGGCTGAAATAAAAGAAAAAAAAAAAAAAAAAAAAAAAAAAAAAAGAAGGATGCCAGTGGGCAGCATGTTGCCTTTTTTTTTTTTTTTTGATTGTTTTTATTGAAAACATTTTTTGCAAACATGCAAAGCAAAAAGTCAAGAGGTCATACACGTATACAAAAGTATATAAAGTGAGCATTATAATTGTAACATCATAATATGCAATAAAGTAATAAAGGACTGGCTTGTAATCATTGCTAATATCTGTATGCTTTTTACACGATTCAGATTGGAATACCAGAAAGTAGGCTTTTGCATAGCTGTGAGAATAATACTGAGGACATGTGTGCCACAATCTCTCCTCTTCGCTTATCACTGTTCCCAAAAAGAACCAGGGAGCAGGAAAAAAGGTCCCTTACAACCCCTGAGACAGGGTGTGTACCACAAAAAAAAAAAAAAAAAAAAAAAAAAAAAAAAAAACCATGTACCTGAGAACCCATTAGCAAAACAAAAACTCAAATAATCCTCTGCATGCCAAGTTACCCTGAGGATATAATTATAGCTCTTTGTAAAGTAGGGGAGACCATCAAGAGTTAGCAACACGTCTAAGTTAGATTATTTCTCAAATAACGGTATTACTTCAAGTTAAAGGAAGTTTTTCCACCAAGAATGTTCCTTCTTCCATTAGTGGTCGGTGTGAAGAATGTTCCTTCTTACATTGGGGGCCAGTGGGAAGAATGTTCCTTCTTACATTGGGGGCCAGTGGGAAGTAAGGCTCTTACATTGGTGGCCATAGGAAAGAAAGTGCCTTGCATTGGTGGTCAGTGGGAAGAATGCCTCTTACACTGGTGGCCATAAGGAAGAAAGCCACTTACATTGGTTGTCTGTGGGAAGAATGCCCCTTACAATGGTGGCCAGTGGGAAGAATGCTCCTTATATTGGTCGGTGGATAGTATGTCCCCTTTACAATGGTGGTCAGAATGCCACCTTCCAGGCAGCTAGAAAAAGATAACTGGTGTCATATAGCTGGGTCTGCCAAGTGGCATTGGACCCAGAACCATGCATGCACCATTCCATTGGAGGTCAATCGGCCATAGCTCAAGGATCCCCTAGCAACCTCTGGAAAAACCCTCAGGTTCCACCAAACCCTAGTTAGAATGAGAACGACTGACTTAAGCACTTTTTTGCTTGACACTCACCGCCTCAATTGGATAAATATAGGAGAGCTCAGACAGCAACTGCCGACAACGAATGGTGAGCTGGGCATTGGTCTTTAGGAAAGTTTCTCTGAAAAACAACAAATAAATTGAATCGTGGACAGGGAAAAGACATGTGTGTTTAAATATGGTGGTGGCAATGAATGGAGTTACCTCTTTGCAGTACATTCTTTTCTTAACTCATTAAGAGACTCGCTCTTTTTCTGCAACTTCTCGCGCTGTACATTAAATTTATGACCTTAAATAAAAAGAAATCCATTTACAATCTTCAAAACAGAACTGTTGAAGGTGGAGCCAATCCTCTCTCAAGTACATGTCCTGAAAAACGATTTGGTAAAAAATCTTTTAAATGATACAGTGCATGCAGAACGTATTCACAGCACTCCACTTTTTCCACATTTTGCTATGTTACAGCCTTATTTCAAAATGGACTAAATTCATTATTTTCCTCAAAATTCTACAAATACCACCCCATAATGACAATGTGAAAGAAGTTTGTTTGAAATCTTTGCAAGTTTATATTAAAGGAAAAAAAAAAAAAAAAAAATCACATGTACATAAGTATTTAGAGCCTTTGGTTAATACTTTGTTGAAGCACCTTTGGCACCAATTACAGCCTCAAGTCTTTTTTGAGTATGATGCTACAAGCTTGGCACACTTATTTTTTCAATTTCTCCCATTCTTCTTTGTAGGACCTCTCAAGCTCCATCAGGTTGGATGGGGAGTGTTGGTGCACAGTCATTTTCAGATCTCTCCAGAGATGTTCAATCGGGTTCAAGTCTGGGCTCTGGCTGGGCCACTCAAGCACATTGAGTTGCCCCGTAGCCACTCCTTTGTTATCTTGGCTGTATGCTTAGTGTTGTCCTATTGGGAGATGAACCTTTGCTCCAGTCTGAGGTCCAGAGCGCTCTGGAGCAGGTTTTTATCAAGGATGTCTCTGTACATTGCTGCATTCATCTTTCCCCCAATCCTGGTTAATTTCCAAGTTCCTGCTGCTAAAAAACATCCCCATAGCATGCTGATGCCACCACCATGCTTCACTGGGATGGTATTGGCCAGGTGATGAGCGGTGCCTGGTTTCCTCCAGACATGACACTTGCCATTCAGGCCAAAGAGTTCAGAATTTTGTTTCTCATGGCCCGAGTCCTTCAGGTGCCTTCTGGCAAACTTCAGGTGGGCCATTGTGTGCCTTTTACTGAGGAGTGGCTTCCGTCTGGCCACTACCATACAGGCCTGATTGGTGGAGTGCTGCAGAGATGGTTGTTCTTCTGGAAGGTTCTCCTCTCTCCACAGAGAAACGCTGGAGCTCTATCAGAGTGACCATTGGGTTCTTGGTCATCTCCCTGACTATGGCCCTTCTCCTTGATCGCTCAGTTTGGCTGGGGCGGCCCGCTCTAGGAAGAGTCCTGGTGGTTCCAAACTTCGTCTATTAACGGATGATGGATAATTTTTAAAAAAATGTTTTTGAATGTTTTGTCCATTCACGGATGATGGAGGCCACTGTGCCGATTGGGTCCTTCAATGCTGCAGAAATTTTTCTGTACCCTTCCCCAGATCTGTGCCTCCATACAAACCTGTTGGAGGTCTACAGACAAATTGCTTGGACTTCATGGCTTGGTCTGCGCTCTGACATGCGCGGTTAACGGTGGGACCTTATATAGACAGGTATGTGCCTTTCCAAATCATGTCCAATCAACTGAATTTGCCACAGGTGGACTCCAGTCAAGTTGTAGATACAACTCAAGGATGATCAGTGGAAACACGATGCACCGGAGCTAAATTTTGAGTGTCATGGCAAAGGCTGTGAATACTTATGTACATGTGATTGTTTTTTGTTGTATAATACATTTGCAAAGATTTCAAACAATCTTCTTTCATGTCATTATGGGGTATGGTTTGTAGAATTTTGAGGAAAATAATGAATTTAATCCATTTTGGATTAAGGCTGTAACAAAATGTGGAAAAAGTGAAGCGCTGCGAATACTTCCCAGATGCACTGTAATAAAGAACACACATCTCATTCAAAGGTGACACCTCCATCATATAAAAAAAAAAAAAAAATGTTTCAACACTGAGGGACTTGCATAACTTTTTTTTTTTTTAGAGACTTGTGTTGCGTTTTGAAGCCCCAGCTTGGTTTGTTTTTTTTTTCCCAAATTGTTGCTTGTACAGCCGTAAAGCTCAAAAGTCATATCTTGGATAGCAATGATAGGCTTTTTATAATAGAACAAAAAAAAAAGAAAAAAAAGAAGAAGTATTTAAAAGAAAGTCAGATGTCTTTGAAAGCAAAAACCACTTCAGTAAAGAGAAAAAAAAATATTCCAACATATGGCATTTGATTCAAATATTCACAAAAAAATGCACTGAATTATCACGCAGGGGGGAAATTTACAAGCCATGGTTTAATAAAAACGCAAACACACACTCACAGAACGGAACTGAATGTAATGAGTTTCAGCTCATCTAACATTTGTGCGAATAAAAATAGGTTGTGAAATGGTCAATACATTTAGCATGGTTAATTAACCACTTACTGGTGTCTGAATCAGCCTTCTGCTCTCCAGTTGTTGGAAAACTAAAGGCGGTGGTATATCAAACAACTGAAAGCCAATAAAGTAAACTAAGGTTTGCAATGGCAAAACAACCAGGAGTAACACATTGCAGAGGTTGGGACCAGGTGGTAAAGTGGACCTGAACTCAAAAAAGTAAAGATTTGCAATGGTATAGGCAACATCTGGAATTGTTAATTGCGCATAAGCGGTACCCTGAAAAACTTACTTTTTTTAGTCTTGAATACCTCCTGATTTTCTCCTGCTACAGCCTCATTTCTTTACAGTTGCAGTGTAAATCTAAGGCACTTTTCCCTCTGACGGCTTGTCTCACCAGATTTAGAGTGAGATCTAATAACATTACTACTGTGCTGCTGCTCACTGTTCTCCTTGCTGGAGAGGAAGCTGTACCTGAGGACCTGCAGTGCAAGAATCTCCCTGCTTCTGCAGATTTGTGCTTCTTCCACCACTCCTGCTGTTTATTGAATATGATCCCAACCGGTCCCTTAGCAGGGTTGGGGGAAAAGCTCTGACATGAGGAAGCAAAGTCCGGCCACAACTGGTCTCCTCCATACAAATATTCAACAGAAAGAAAAGCAGACTAAAGGACCAATTCACACTGTAATACAGTATGGCTGGAGCAATTCAGCCACTCTGTGTTTGCAGCTGCGCTAGGGGGCAGTGTGGGGCACGATTATTCGCATTGCACTGTTCCGTTTTTTTCTTTTTTTGCAAGCTTTATTTGAAGTGTACAAAACGTACACTTCATTCACTGCAATGTTGGCAGCGCGCTGCACTGCCTGACACTGCAGTGTGATTCGGGCTGGTGCGCTGCCATAAAATGCACAGTATCTGCGCAATTGTTTCCCGTGTGTCCCTGCTGTGATAGACATTTTAGTACGCGATAAAACATCTGTTACTGCACGTAGTGTGAATTGGCCAGTCAAGTTAGTAATGGGGATAATATCAGCTGCAAGGAGACCACAGCCAATACCGGAGACTAGACTTTCTGTTTTGCCATTAGTTATACTTGAGGCTGGGTTCACACCTAATACTGACGCCACTCTCAGAAGTGCGCCCTCCATTCAAGGTTCCTAGTCCAATTTCAGCCCGAATTTTTGGATGAATTCAGACCTGAAAACGGACCAAAAGACGCACAGGGCTCCTGTGCAAATTCTCAATGGAGCTGCAGTGGGGCTATGTGAACCGGCTCTGAAGAGAGAGGGTCAAAATCTCCCGCTATTACGAATTGGATGCAGGGAACCCACATACAAATAGCAATAGTGTGAAGCCTTAAAGAGGAGCTCCAGTCTCCCCCCCCCAAAAAAAATTGAAAGCCAGCAATACTGTAACTGCTGACTTTTAATATAAGGACACTTACCTGTCCAGGGATCCAGAGATGTTGGCACCAGAGCCGATTCTTCAATAGTCTTCGGGTGCAGGCGCTGGGCGTAGGGTTACCTACTGTGCGTGCGCAAGTCGCACTACACTTTGTGAATGGTCCCGCAGTCTTCTAGGTCCTGTGCGTCTCCCAGAAGGCTAAGGTGAGGAAGGAGGAGGGGCCGAACTTCCTCAGATTGCCACAGTGATCTGACCCGGAAGTGGGAGTGGGTACCTGCTCCCCCTCCCCCCAAAAAGTGCCAAATGTGGCACTTGAGGGTGCAAACAAGCAGAGCTTCCCCTTTTGGGTGGAGCTGCACTTTAAGGTAACAGTCAACGTGACTGTCTGGTCTAAGGATATCAAATTGTCAGGCACATCTTGCCACTCCTCTGTTGGTTTCTTCAGCATTCACACTTCCTGGAGTATTGGGACGCCTCTGTTCCCAGCCCCACACTACGGCCTATTCCTCAAAATCTTACGTCACTACACAAAACAGCCGCAATGTAATAAGTTGGAGGGTGGAACCATGATGCACACAGGGGTTACAGATATCTTATTCCATGAAGTGTTTTGCCAAATGTCAAGGACTTGGATAGACCCTGCGGTGCTGGAACAAAGGGAAGTTTGGACACAGGGGCCACCAGGGAGGTGAGAATAATGGTTTTTCTCCTTCAGGAACTTGATTTCTTTAGTGACCTCACAGGGTTTCGTTAACCAGTTCAGCTCCGGAAGGTTTTAACCCCTTCCTGACCAGGCCATTTTTTGCAATACTGCACTGCGTTGCTTTAATGGACATTGCACATCCAATAATTTTTTTTTTTTTCAGTTATCTTCCAAACCTGGCCTGTTAGTGGGTCCTGAGAACAGGAGTTGAGAACCACTGCCCTAGGGAGTGCTTTCTAACTGTGGGGGGAATGCTGTGACTGGGGGAAAACAGAGATCGGTGTTTCTGCTTAGCAGAAACACAAGGTCTACATCTTTCTGCCTCACAGAACAGCGGTCTGCCTTGTTTACAGAGGCAGACAGCAGTTCTGCCTCTCTTGTGAATGATCAGCGGGTCCCGGCTGATTGGCCCGCTGATTGGTTCCCGCCAAGTCCAATCACAGCAGGAGCGGGGCACCGGCGGCCTGCACGCCCCAGAGCAGAATCCCGCACAGGTACGTGATTTTGCCCTTAAGCGCCGCCCTGCCACAGTATATGTACGTGGGGCGGTCCTTAAGCGGTTAAAGTGGTTGTAAACGCTTACATATACCCACTGTACCAAGTGACTGGCCTCAGGGGATACACAGGGATGAAACAAATCCTCCTGCATAATAAGCTGTACCTGTTTATCTACAGTCTTCTCTACAAGTGCCGATTTTATGAGATTGTCTGAGGGTTCAAAAAAAAAAAAAAAAAAAAAAAAAAAAAAAAAAAGGGGGGGGCGGAGATCTGAAGTTACAGTCTGCAGAGTTCTGTGAGGAGAGGTCTGAGAGCTGATTGGAAGGAAGGGACAAACTCCCCTCCACACAGGAACAGAGCTGAGGCTGTCAATCAGCTGGAGGTCCCTTCCCTTTCACCATTTTTCTCTTGGTGTCAGGAAAACTTGTCAGAAGAGATTCATGCTGACAGCAGAGGAAAGAAGCAACAGACAAAAATGACACTTGGTTCTTTTAAAGTGGTTGTACACTCTGTACAACCACTTTTACCTACAGGTAAGCCAATATTAAAGGCTTACCTGCAGGTGCTGGAAACATCTCCTAAACCTCCACGGTTTAGGAGACATTTACAATAAAGCCACGTGCCGATGTCTATGCCGCATGCGCACTTTAGAAAGGGCAGATCGTGCCGTGACTGACGGCTCCCATGCGCATGCGTGGGAGTGACATCACGCGACTCCAGCCAGTTGCAATGCATAGTAGCCCATTATGCTTTACCTTTGCAGGGAAATAAAGAGGAAGTAAACCCATCAGTGTTTACTTCCTCTTTAATGGAGACAAGTACACAGTACAGAGGGATATGCTTTGTTCATATTTCATGTCTGAGGTTTACAACCACTTTAAATTGGAGTTTCACCCACTTTTACAACTCTTCAGCATCCCTCACTAAAATTGTGCACTGTAAACGAATTGGATATTTTTTTTTTTTTTTTCTCAGCACCTACTGTATATCTGCTGTATTCATTTTTCACATCCTCCTCCCTGGCCGTGGCCCATCACATCATTTCCTGTTTGCAATGCCTTCTGGGAAGAGGCGGCAACTTCCTCTGACAATGCCGTCGCTATGGAAACCTGACCTGAAAACTATTACACTGCTTGTGCTGCACTGAGCGTGTGCAAGATCTGCAAGGATGAGTTCCAGGAAGAAATACAGTCTGGCTTCAGATGTCCACACTTAAGATGGCCACGGCCTGCTCTAAGTTTATAAATTAACAAACTAGAATACATTAAGCTTGTGTATTATAAAAGGTGTTTATTTAAAAAGTATAATTTCGGCTGGAACACAACTTTAAATACAGTTGCTATTTTTTTAATGGATAGCACTAGTGCGTCATTGAGTGCTTTTACTTTTTTTATTCCAATTTAAATCTTTTATTTTATTTAAAAGAACAATATTCCACAATAAACTCAGTCAGCAATAATAATGATCACAAAACAATGTCCTGACCAGAGAGTTATAATCAAACAGTTTATCCTTTTCTTGGTCATCTTGACTTTCCCTCTGGTCGTATATTTAATGTACTCTTCCATCGAATATGGCTGTATTTGGAAACCCCCGAAAAATATTCACTAACACCCCCCCTCGCACCCAAAAAATAAAAAAATCTTTCCTCCTAATATTAGTAGGAGAGTCGCTTTTACTTTCTGCCCACACTATAGCTTGCTAAGTGCAATTGTTGGGCTCACTGACCAATAGAGAGGTGCAGAAAAGTCAGAAAAGACAAAAAAAAAAACAAACCAAACAATACATTTACTCACATCTAACGTTCAGTGCATTGCGCTCCTTATGTAATAGTTCCACCTCCCGGCCCAAAGCTTTCTTTTGCCTCTCCAGTTCATCCTGGAGGACCAGTATCTTCAGACGTAAATACTCGCTCTCTTTTTTCTAAGGGAAGATCAAAGCACTTAGCCTTAGAAGATGGAGACAGTGGACAGATGACTCGACTAACTTTTTTTTTTTTTTTTATTATTTTTGTACCGTCACTTTGCACATTGAAAACTATGAAAACAAAAAGTTCAAGTTTTAAAAATACTGAAAAATAAATTCTCAAATGACATTAACATGTTAAACGCTTACACGAGATTTTAATGATTGGGTTTACATATGCTTTAAGGCCTTGTTTATACTTGCGGTTGAGGGGTGGTAAAACCCCCCATGGTTGAGCCACATTTTTACTGCCCCTAAACCACACTACACCCCACCCCCGTTGGGCCCTGTTTGTGGTCGCAGCAGGAATTTTACCACCCGCCACACGTGACTCATTCAAATGAAAGTTGCAGCGCTGCACCCGCTGACATTATGCTCACTTGTCCAGTCATTAGGGGGTTAAAACAGGCAGTAAAGGAGGCAACTGAACACTTCCTAACTGCCTGTCTTTTACTGTCTAATCTCTCCATAAAGAGTGCCGGTTGCATACCTTTTGCTTTGTTTACATTCACTCTGACACCAATAAAAGTGATAAAAAAAAAAAAAAAAAAATTGTAAAGCGACAGTGTAAAAATAAAAATAAATAGAAAATAAATTTAAAGCGGAGTTCCACCCACAAATGGAACTTCTGCTTTTTGGATTTCTCCCCCCTCCAGTGTCACATTTGGCACCTTTCAGGGGGGAGGGAAGAGCAGATACCTGTATAATCCAGGTATTTGCTCTCACTCCCGGGCATAGATAGCCGCAGTATTCGCGGATATCTGCGCGATATCTGGCGCCTCCTCCGCCCCCGCCGCTGTCTTCTGGGAGACACACAGGTCCCAGAAGACAGCAGGGACCAGTGGGATCACGCAGTGCGACTTGCGCATGCACAGTAGGGAACCAGGCTGTGAAGCTACAAGGCTTCACTTCCTTATTCCCTCACCGAAGATGGCGGCGCCTCCACCCGAGAGCCGAGGGACAGATCGGCTTCAGGGGAAGACATCGTGGGCGCCCTGGACAGGTAAGTCTAATCGATATTCCAATTGCACACGTTCCTGGTCAAATGGCACACAAATAGTGGGTGCTGCAGCGATTACCAGTTGGGTTCTGGAAGCATCAAACAAATGTACATCTTCGCAATGCACACCATGGATCAGCAAAAAGTTGTCCAAGAAGGTTTTTTAATGGAAAGAAGTTACATCACAAAAGAGGTGCACCTCTTTTGTGATGTAACTTCTTTCCATTAAAAAAACCTACTTGGACAACTTTTTGCTGATCCATGGTGTGCTGGCGAAGATGTACGTTTGCTGGACAGGTAAGTGTCCATATTTTAAAAGCCAGCAGCTGCAGTATTTGTAAAAAAAAAAATAAAAAAAAAAATTGAGGAACTCCGCTTTAAAGTGCCCCCGTCCCCCTACGCAAAGGCGTCCCGTACGCCCACAAACAGCGACCGTCCCACTTATTTGAGGCATCACAGCGAACGTCAGATCATGGGCAGCAATTCAAGCACCAGAGCTCCTGTGTAAAGCTAAAGTAGCAACCTGTAAAGGCTTTTAAAGCATCACCTATGGATAGCAAAATTGTTGTTGGTCACCATTGCTCGGGTGTGCACAATTTTAAAGCGTGACATGTTTGGCATCTATTTACTCGGCGTAACTTCGTCTTTTAGATTTTACCAAGAAATTGGATTCTGTATTGTTTTTTTTTTTTGTATTAAAACTCAATTTTTTTTTTATTTTTTTTTTTTTTTAAATTGGGTGTTTGAAAAACTGCTGCTCAAATACTGTGACATAAAAAAAAAATTAGCAAAAACCACCAATTTTCTAGGGCCTCCAATAATAATAAATATATTTTCTAGCAAAAATACTGATGTAAACAGGGTGCTAGAAAAGGCCTGGTGTTCAAGTGGTCATGCAAATATCAAAATTCCCTGATGGGTAGATATCAGTCAGGAGGAGTGTAGACCAGTGGTTCTCAACCACAGTCCTCAAGTACGCGCCAACGGGCCTTGTTTTGGGAACTTCCCTTAGATAAAATAGCTCTTATCAATACCATGTAATTGATAGGGATTTAAAGCAGCTGTGCAAAGTTAGGGAAAACCTGAAAACATGGCCCATTGTGGGTACTTGAGGTACCCCCCCCCCCCCCCCCCCCCACACTCATGATGCTGAGCCTCAATAATTGAAACCCAATGAAAGGAGCAGTCAGGCCAGGGAGGAAAGTATTAGATGCTGGACATCCTCCAGCCAGGAAACTAGGTGGGATCTATCTGACCTGCTGCAGTTTCTAGAGAACATTGTGAGAAAAGCAATTTCAGGACAGGAGTCTGTACAACCGTGTAAGACTGAAGGGAAGGCCGAAGTTCAACTTTATAGTAGAGTTAAGCATTAGCTGCCCAGAAGAATTCTCACCAGGTTGTTCCTCGATGAAGACAGACGTAATTTCTCTTCAATCTCCGTTCCAATTTTTTGAACTGTCACTTGGGTCTGCTTGATTGCACACTGGGCCCGATGAAGCCTGCAGGAGTAAAACCATATAAAATATAACAAGGGAAGTGGACACTCTCCAGCCTATATTGGATTTCACTTTTTTTTTCTACTCATTTATTTCATGTTTGCTTCATAACTAGTTCATCTATGCTATGTTGGCAGGGCACCCGGACACGCAACACTAAAGCAAATCCACGTCAAAACATCTTCCAAAAACACACAATAAAAAGAGACCTTTGATTTGGTTAAAATAATTCTCATCAAAAAGGTAGGAGACCTTTAGCCTGAAATCTGATCCAGAAAGTGCTATAAAAAAAAGGTAGCACAAAATGAATTTTCAGATTTGAAGGAACAGTTTATGAAAAAAATATTACATTATCATACAAACTCAATCCTCCAGCCTTTTGGCTAACAGAATCCATACTAGAACATTTAACCAATCAACAAATAAAAAAAGGTCACGTACTGCAAGGGCTGTACAAACCAACCCAGAACACCGGAGCCAGTCAGTCCGAGCCAAGGGCCAGGAAACCGATAACAATAGCAAATGCCACAAACAATTTTGGAAGCGGACATTATCAAACGGACGACTTGGCTTCTGGGATCTGTCCAGTTCCAAAATGAAAAAAAACATGAAGATTAAAGAGTATGTAAACCTTAACAATGAACTTCTGTTATTTGCTCCCCTATGATCTGCTATATATACACAGTGGCTGGAAAATGTATTCATACCAATTATATAATTATTATAACCAAAAACGTAAATGTATTTTACGTGATAGACCAACACAAAGTGGCACATAATTGTGAAGTGAAAGAAAAACGATAAATGGTTTTCAATTTTTTTTTTTTTACAAATAAATGTGAAAAGTGTGGCGTGCATTGTATTCAGCCCCCTTTACGCTGATACCCCTAAGTAAAATCTAGTTCGGGGGTCTTCAAACTAAGGCCCTCCAGTTGTTCAGGTACTAAAATTCCCATCATGCCTAGTCATGTCTGTGAATGATAGAGTTTTACATGCCTCATGGGATGTGTAGTTCCGCAGCAGCTGGAGGGCCGTAGTTTGAGGATCCCTGATCGAGTGGAACCAATTGCCTTCAGAAGTCACCCAATTAGTAAATAGAGTCCACCTGTGTGTAATTTAATCTCAGTAAAAATACAGCTGTTCTGTGAAGCCCTCAGAGGTTTCTTAGAGAACCTTAGTGAACAAACAGCATCAAAGCCAAGGAACACACCAGACAGGTCAGGGATAAAGTTGTGGAGAATTTTAAAGCAGGGTTAGGTTATAAAAAAAAAAGATCCCAAGCTTTGAACATCTCACAGAGCACTGTCCAATCTATCATCCGAAAATAGAAAGAGTATGGCACAACTGCAAACCTACCAAGACATGGACGTTCACCTAAACTGACCGGCCGGGCAAGGAGAGCATTATTCAGAGAGGCAGCCAAGAGGCCCATGATAACTCTGGAGGAGCTGCAGAGATCCACAGCTCAGGTTGGAGAATCTGTCCACAGGACAACTATTAGTCGTGCTCTCCACATATCTGACCTCTCTCTGGAAGAGTGGCAAGAGGAAAGACATTGTTGAAAGAAAGCCATAAGAAGTCCCGTTTGCAGTTTGCGAGAAAAATTTACCTTTTTGGTCTAAAAACAAAATATTATGTGCAGCGGAAAACTAACACCGCACATCACCCTGAACACACCATCCCCACCGTGAAACATGGTGGTGGCAGCATCATGTTGTGGGGATGCTTTTCTTCAGCAGGGACTGGGAAGCTGATCAGAGTTGATGGGAAGATGGATGGAGCCAAATACAGGGCAATCTTAGAAGAAAACCGGCAAAAGACTTGACTGGGGTGGAGGTTCACCTTCTAGCAGGACAACGACCCTAAACATACAGCCAGAGCTACAATGGAATGGTTTTGATCAAAGCATATTCATGTGTTAGAATGGCCGAGTCAAAGTCCAGACCTAAATCCAATTGAGAATCTGTGACAAGACATAAAAATTGCTGTTCACAGATGCTCTCCATGCAATCTGACAGAGCTTGAGCTATTTTGCAAAGAAGAATGGGCAAAATTTCACTCTCTAGATGTGCAAAGCTGGTAGAGACATCCCCAAAAAGACTTGCAGCTGTAATTGCAGTGAAAGGAGGTTCTACAAAGTATTGACTTAGGGGGGCTGAATACAAATGTACCCCACACTTTTCACATTTATTTATAAGACATTTTGAATACCATTTATCATTTTCCTTCCACTTCACAATTATGTGTCTTTGTCTATCACATAAAATCTCAAATAAAATACATTTACGTTTTGGTTGTAACATGACAAAATGTGGAAACTTTCAAGGGGTATGAATACTTTTTCAGGGTACTGTATGACTGAAAATATCTTCCTCACAGGGGAGACCTGCACAGATAAATCAGGGCACTGATCATCAGTGCAGACCCAGCAGTGATGTCAACCAGTGCTGCCTTTCAGTGCCTGCTCATCAGTGGCGCCCATCAGTGCTGTATATTCGTGCCACCTCATCAGTGCAGCCTATCAGCGCACATGAGTGAAGGAGAAAAATTACTTTAAAAAATTTTATAACAAACTAAGAACACATTTTTTTAAATTTTCGGCCTTTTTAAATTTTTATTAGCAAAAAATAAAAACCCATTGGTGAATAAAATACCACCAAAAGAAAGTTCTGTCACAAAAAAAAAAAAAGGATAAAAATTTAATTTGAGTACAGTGTTGCATGACTGCGCAATAGTCATTTAAAGTGTGACAGCGCTGAAAGCTCAAAATTGGCCTGGGTAGGAAGAGGGTGAAAGTGCCCGGTATTGAAGCGGTTAATTGCATTCTTTTCTTTATTGTAAAAAAATCCATTAAAAAAAAAAAAAAAAAAAAAAAAAAAAAAAGATTCAAACAGAAACAGAATGAACAATGTAAATTAAACAGTGGATGTTTTGCAGGTATGGTATATTTTTTTTTACATAGTTATTTTGGTCCGGCTTGGATCAAAGTAATTCTGTACGAGGTGTGACAATTTAATTCCCGGAATGCCTGCGGCGAATAACTATGGTGGCGAGTCACACAGCCATTTGCACTCAAGCCTGTTCTGACAGGTTTCTTACTTGCATCGCCTGGGTCACAGACCAGTTGACTCAGTCCTTACAGAGAAGTAGAAGAAACAAGTACGCATGATGCGATATTGGCGGAAAATAAGTGACAGGAATCTGGAGCAGCGGATTAACATAAAATGGTGTGTGAAGATTGGCAAAAGTGCGACAAACTTTAGCTGTTACTACAGGTATATAGTGAAAATTCTTTGAATGGCAAAGGCGGTTTTTAAGGAGGAGCGGATAGAGGTCCTCGATGACGCAAGAACATGGTACTAAAGTCAACCAACATTGTTACTTGGAAAATCTGAAGAGGTTACGTGAATTTGTTCGGAGGAGTAGACCAGAACTCTACCGGATAAGTGGATTCTCCACCACCACCATGCTCCTGCACATGATGCGTTAAGTGTTTGCGAGTTATTGGCCCAGAAATCCATTCTGAAAGCTTGACCAACCACCTTATCCCCCTGACGTAGCACCCTGCGACTTTTGGCGGTTTCCAAAATTAAAAAGTGCTTTTAGTCCCAGGTTCACACTGGTGCGGTGTGGGGAACCACATGTGATTAGGACAGGAATCACACAGCATTCTTGTTCAAATCACATGAGATTCTTTGCAGTGCATTGGAGCCCATTTATTTTGTATGGCTCGAATCGCATTGCACCCAAAAGATGCATGCACTTTTTTTGCACTGGAATCGGATCGCGATTCAGCCAATTGCACTGTGCTTTGCAAACCGTATTTGGTGTTGTTAGCCCAACATTGACCCCCGCAGCGGTTTGCATGAAAAGAGTGTGGTTGTGATGAGGTGCTGGAAACGCACAGGAATTGCAGCGAATCCCGCACTGCATCAGTGTGAACCGGGACTAAAAGGACACAGATTTAATGACATTCCAGAGACCCAGCGCTCTGCAACAAAGATACCGTGCAGAGTTCAGGAAAACGAATTCCTCAGTGGCACAGTCACAGAAACGAACATCACTTCACAAGAGGACTACTCCGAAAGTGAGAAAAGCTGCTAGTATATAGGAAAGCAAACACTCCATTCCGGGAATTAAATTGTCACACCTTGTATATACCATATCTGGCTGATACTCCTGGAAGCTGAAAATCACTTTAGTAGATGCCGCTATTCCAGTGATCTCCATTTCCTTCTGGGTCCCAAGCTGAGCAGCCAGCCTTTCAGCACTGTGCACACATGTGGTCGTTCTTTCAACACAAGTGCCAATCAGAGAATGATTTGCATTTACCAAATGAATGTGAAGCATTCTCTGACTGAACAAGGTGGAGGAGAGTGTGGCATTACCCACCATCGCTTTACCTGGTCCAATCAGAGAACACTTTAAATTGCAAAACATTCTCTGAATGGTGCCTGCCGCAAGTGTAAAACGAAGACCAGCCACAGTTTCAATCTTGGTCAGTTCAGCAGGAACCAGCCGAGATTGGAACTAGGGTTGCACCGACATTGGTATTGTTGCCAATACTAAGCATTTGCATGCCTATCGGTATTCTTGCAAATGCGGGGATGGCTTCCTCTGCCGAGAGAACACAATGGCTCGGCGGGAAGGATTCCCCCATCGACACTTTCTGTCCGAAAAGAAATTTGCTTTGTGCATGGCCTTCTGGACAGCTGTCGCTAGAATAAGTTTCCCCACTGAAAAATGCCACCTCTATTCCTGTTCTGGTGACAGGAATGTTGAATTTTCAAAAGGTTAGATTACGTCTTTTTTTTTTTTTTTTTTTTTTTTTTTTTTTTTTTTTTTTAGGTCCGGTGACAGTGTCCCCAGACGCTGATGTGACACCAGGAGATTTATCCACACCACGCATTTTGGCTCCAAATTCTCAGAGGTGTCAACCTCTCTGAGCTTTATACCAATTTTCTACAGTGTCCAAACAGACTATATAACCAGATTAATGCTGGCTTTATCATCAACACCGTTGCTGCCTTAGATTTGTGTTGGTGTTAATCTATCTCCTTGGACATATCTACATAAATCTGCCTATCAACAACATACCACACTAATTTTCTTGCGTCTGACAATTACACGACTGTTATGCTCCTGAAGATGAAGCGTTTTCGTACGTGCAACGTGTCGAGCGACTGAATGAATTTTGTGCCTGACCCACAGTATTCCTCCTTTACTTGGATAGTACTCCGGGAACTCTAACTGCTGTCTGTTTGAATGTATTACTATAACTTGGGACTACAATAAGTGGTGTCAGAGTTTGTGTGTGGGGCTTATAACAACATTTCCTATGAATTTTATATGTTATACTTACTTTTTTAATCAACTGCTTACCAAATAAAAACAATTTATTACTTTTAGACGACTTATCCGTGTGCCTAAAAAGTCAATTTTTCTAGCTAGTTTTTTCTAGTGCCCGACAGTTACAGCAGGGGCAAATCGAGACAGTAAATCGCTCTAATTGGTATACAAATAGTAATACAAAATGACAGGAGGTCTAACCCCTCACCACCCAGAAAACAAAAAAGACAAAAAAAAAAACCACAAAAAAGCACAACAAAAACGCACAAAAACACAAAAAAACAAAAACACAAAAAAACAAAAACACAAAAAAACAAAAACAAACAAAACTGATACACTAAAGAATTATGAGCACATTGTGCAGAAAGATGGAGGTGGAGGGTTTTAAGACTGCAGGTGTGATAATAACTGGTTTATTCATCTTGTATCCCCTTCAAGCTTTACTTGCTAAACAGCGCACAATATTACACAGCGGTGGGTCTCCCAACAAGCTGGAATTCCCTTTAAAACCACCCAGACACTGAAATGATTATGATCCTATTTAACGGTAAACCTAGCCCCCCCCCCATCTATTATCAGAGCCCAGTTTGTTCGCATTTTTCAGTAACGCCGTCTAGACAGGAGAGAATGACAATTTCAGGTGTGAAAGTGACTCGCAATAATAGCAAGCTGACAAAAAAGCCAGCCAAGACACCTTGTGCTTTCATCACTACTAAAAAGGTGTAAAAGGATTCGGATAGAACTGAAAGCGGAAAACATTAAACATTTATGCCCATGAAATGATTACAGCGGGCGAATTTATAAGCGGTTTGTACTCTGAACTGAAAAACTGCGCATATTTGTTAACCAGTAGACACTTGGAAATTTTGAAAAATATCAGTTCATCTGTGTTATGGTGGCCATAAACGCTTCAATAAAATGATCAATTTCTTTCAATCGAAATCTAGGATCTATAGCCAACAACCCATTTGATCAATGTACCATACACAGGGAAGTACCGTATATACTCGAGTATAAGCCGACCTGAATATAAGCCGAGGCACCTAATCTTACCACAAAAAACTGGGAAAACTTAGACTCAAGTATAAGCCTAGGGTGAGAAATGCGCAGCTACTGTAAGTGGAAAAGAGGGTCAACAATGCCCATTTGCAGCCTCACTGTGCCCATTTGCATGCCATATGTCCCCCAAACTTCACACTCAGTAGTTAATGGTTCCTAGATGCCCCCTAGCTGCAGCCAAAATTTGGGGTCTCTGAACCCAAAGGGTCCCGAAATGACATTGCTGCAGATGGACACAGTTGAACGAATTTGGGGCCCCGTATCCCGGGGTCACTTGGTGCCAAGAACCCCAAATTTGGTGTGCAAACCCAGTGGAACCAGCACTACAACATATCCAAAGCTGGGGTTCCTAGCACCAAGTGGCCCCGAGATACAGGGCCCCAAACTCGGTTCGGAAAATGTCAAGTACTTTTCTGCAGCAGAGAAGGAGATTTTCCAAACCAACTTTGGAGCCCCATATCTTGGGGCCACTTGGTGCTAGGAACCCCAGCTTTGGATGTGTTATAGTGCTAGTTCCACTGGGTTTGCACACCAAATTGGGGTTCCCAGCACCAAGTGGCCCTGAGATACGGGGCCACAAAGTCGGTTCGGAAAATGTCATTCTTTGCACCAGAAAAGTGCTTGACTCGAGTATAAGCCGAAGGGGGCACTTTCAGCAAAAGAAAAAAGTGCTGAAAAACTCGGCTTATACTCGAGTATATACAGTAGATTTTGATTGATAGTTAAAAATACGATCATAACTAACAATCGTAAGTAACTGATTTAATTTCAATTTCCACCATGTAACCTCATAATCTGATCAATTGAAATACGATTGTATTCACGAACAAAGCATCTTAGTGCTGCAGAGAGATGCAAATTGATCCATTCGGAATCCGTCTGGTCTGTACTGGCTGAAGAGGACAGAAAGCTGTGGGGACTTCAAATCCCCACACCATTGGAATGGCTTTGCGGGAGCCATGACAGTTTAGGATCACAGTGTGAAGGAATGTAAAGAACAAAATCATCAAAATGCCTATTTTCTTATGTGTATACATATTTCTATGCAACGCCTTACTTATTATATAGTAAAACAGCTCAGCTCTGCTTTGGAACCAAAGATGGCGTCTACCCCCTACTACCCCCGCACTGGAGGTATGAGGAAGTAAAGAAGAAGAACCAACAACCACCAATCCTCCAGCATCAAGTTTCTGCATTCTTCTTGTATTTCAGCCAATAAGATGTACCTTTTAGACTGACCACATTTACATAGTAGTGACGTATAATCGATTGATCTCTGTGTATAAAACGTTGGGCACCGCCCTGCAATAAACAGAGATGAGGAAGTAATCGACCTGAGCAGATGTCTGAGTGGTTACTTCTGCCGTGCACGCACATCTACACTACAAAATTAGGAACAGCAGCAGACAACATCTAATTTGAACCCGATTGCGGTTCAGATCCATCACAACGGGAGGTAAGTACAGTGGTGACCGGCGAGGTGGGGGAGGGGGTCCGATGTTAGGTCACCTCTAGAGAGGCACTGAAAAGTCGGCCGCCAAAACAGATTGGCCAAAAATGGTGTTATCTGCATTTTGATGATCCGAAAACACAGGGAAGTAGATTTTGTACCATGATGATCCGAAAAAAAAAAAAAAACCTATGCGATTTTGCCACTCACGCGATTCTACCGCGCTTATGGCGAGTTTTCATAGGACATGGGACTCAAAAACTACATCAAAAACATGGGTGCGTTAAGGATACGTTCTTGCGTGTGTTTTTTTAAACCTGTTCAAGACTGCCCACCGCACATACAGTATCTCACAAAAGTAAGTACACCCCTCACCCCCCTTTGTAAATATTTTATTTCATATTTTCATGCGACAACACTGAAGAAATGACACTTTGCTACAATGTAAAGTAGTGAGTGTCCAGCTTGTATAACAGTGTAAATTTGCTGTCCCCTCAAAATAACTCAACACACAGCCATTAATGTCTAAACCGCAAACAAAATGGTAAAATGGCTAATTTGGGCCCAATTTGGACATTTTCACTTAGGGGTGTACTGACTTTTGTTGCCAGCGGTTTAGACATTAATGGCTGTGTGTTGAGTTATTTTGAAGGGACAGCAAATTTACACTGTTATACAAGCTGTATACTCACTACTTTACATTGTCGCAAAGTGTCATTTCTTCAGTGTTGTCACATGAAAAGATATAGTAAAATATTTACAAATATGTGAGGGGTGTACTCACTTTTGTGAGATACTGTATACTGCGGCAGGACGGCGCTTAGCGCCAGATTATGTACATAGTACGTGATCCGCACGCCAAGTGCGCCCCAGGCACCTTGGCTCTTGTCGGCCGTTGATTGGTCGCTGGCACCCGATGATCAGCTCTGGACTCCGAAGAGACCCGTGTAGGTAAACACAGGACTCTCTTCTGACAGCAGAAATGTGCTGTTTGTTTTCTTCCTGCAAAGCACATTGTTTAGTAAAAGCAGCACACATAGTACATAGTGCCACATGTTGGCCACACATTTAACCCCTTTGATCGCCCTAGATGTTAACCCCTTCCCTACCAGTGTTACTAGTGCAGTGACTGATCAGTGTTAAAAATATGCACTGTCACTGGTTCCCAAAAAAGTGTCAGGTGTCCGATTTGTCTGCCACAATATCGCAGTCCCGGTACAAATCGCTGATTGCAGCCATTACTAGTAAAAAATAAATAAATAAAAAAATTCCATAAATATAACCTATAGTTTGTAGACCCTATAACCTTTGTGCAAACCAATCAATATACGCTTATTGGGATTTTGTTTACCAAAAATATTTAGAAGAATACATTTTGCCCTAAATTGAGGAAATTTGTTTTTTTAAATTATTTTTTATTGGATTTGTTTTATAGCAGAAGGTAAAAATTAGTTTTTTGTTTTATTTTTCAAAATTGTTGGTTTTTGTTAATAAGAGCAAAAAATAATACCCACAGAGGTGATCAAATACCACCAAAAGAAAGCTCTATTTGTGGGGGAAAAGGGACATCAAATTGTATTTGTGTACAGTGTTGCACGACAGCGCAATTGTCAGTTAAAGCAACGCAGTGCTGTATCGCAAAAAAATGGCCTGGTCATGAAAAGGGGGCAAGTGGTTAACTGACCAAAAAATGCATCAAGCAGGATTTTTAACACTACAGAGGAAGCACAACGGACCAGTGTGAAGACATACACAGAATTTAAAGGGATACATTTTTCGAGTTTTTTTGTGCTAAAAAAAGGTGCCAATAATGGGCAACAAATTCATATATATTTAAAGTGTAAGTTCACCTTTACAGAAAATCTGTAAGGTGAACTTTCACTGGACCCCCTTCTCCACCCCCCCCCCCCCCCCGGGTCCCGCTGTACCTGAGGCCGACGATCACCCCCGCTAGGAGACATCAGGTCGCCGATTCACCGGTCTAGGGATTTGAAATCCCTGTGGCTCTCTTCTCCCTCCACTGACAGGACAGGCTAGGTGGGTTCTGAATGGTCGGCGCCGTCCATGTGATGGCGCCGACCATTTAGAATGCCTCCTATATGTAACTTTACGAGGTACGTTTAGGAGATTAGGCCGCGGGGATTTCCAATGGACCAGTAAAGCGGCGACCCGATGTCTCCTAGGGGGTGCTCGCTGGCCTCAGGTACATCGGGACGGGGGAGCTGGGTAGGGGGTTCAGTGTAAGTTCATCTTACTGATTTTTTGTAAAGGTGAACTTATCCTTTAAATTCATTATATTGATTAAAAAGTTGAACACAATTCTATATAAAACGAATATATAAAAATATAGATAAAAAAAAAAATTATATATATATATATATATATATATATATATATATATATATATATATATATATTTATTTTTTTTTCCCCCTAAACTGGCACTAAAATTTCCATTAGCTGCACCTCTAATCATCTTAACAGATTTTTTGCAAAGGTGAACTTACACTTTAAGCGCCTTTGACTGACATGCCCAGAAGAAGTATACTATAAAGTGAGTGTCAGGAAAGAGTCAGAATTCCTTATGTCTATATTTTTTACAGGTCAGTGACTCAAACAGCACTGAGTGCTCGTTCACACCAGATGCAGTTCCGTGCGTTTTTTTCTTCTGCACTAAAATAACATGCACAGTGTTTTCCATGTATTCCAATGTCTCTAGTACACACTATGCAGTTTCCAGTGCAGAAACTAACCAGAAACTGACTGCATTGGTGTGACCTAGAGCCATTGTGCATGCATTTTTAGCGCAGAAATTTTTTTTACGGCGCTCGGTGGGGGGAGTCGTGACATCACCAGACTCCCCGCCCACCTCTACACTCCCCTTGGCCAGGCAGCGTCGTGAGGACGAACCTCATGTGCTTGTTCAGTGAAAGTGCACAATAGAAACAGAGCGCGTTCTGGGAAGAAGCAGAGTGCGCTCACGGCCCTGTCACTCCTGCGCATGTGCTATACACTGTTCGAAGAAGGGGGGGGGGGGGGCTTGGGAGATGTGAAAATGGGACTGCTGGTGCATTTTCTTACTGAAAAAAAGATAAGAGGATTGCTCAGAGCTGGATTAACTCTTCGTGGCAAGACTGGGCACAAATGACATGACATCCTCTACTGTACTAGGTAGAAATCTTAATTAGAATTTTTTTTTTTTTTTTGGGTTTACATCCACTTTAGGCCCCTTTCACACATGCGGATCGTTCATTTCATGAGTTCAGTCACGTCAAAACGGATTAAGTTTTCATCGTCCGATAAATTTTTTTAGAAACAGAAGAAAAACAGAGCTTTGATCAGTTTCAAAAAACGGATGACAGATGTGGATGTAAACGGATGTAAATGGATGATCATCCATTTACATCCATTTTTCCAAAGGAATGCATTGATGTCCATTTTTCATCAGTCAACAGATGAATGAAAAATGGACAAACTGACAGCATGTGTGAAAGAGGCCTTAAGTATGACCTTGGGGAGATGTAGACTACAATACTGCAATCGCTGATCAGAAAATGATATCACCTGTGATGTATTTCAGTTATCCTGTAAATCTGGCCTGTTAGTAGGTCCTGAGGACATGAGTTGAGAACCACTGATCTAAGGCCTCATGAGACTTTCAATACACAGGGCCGAACTTTTCTCATTGTTCGCAAGAGGAGCACATGAAACCCGGCTCCTGACTGCCAAAACAGAAAAGAACTCCCACAGGTTTGTCAAGCCTACCCACTGGACAAGGAAACAACACCGGCATGCAAGTTGAGTGGTGACCCTCTGTCCCCTCATGTGTACTGGCTTTCTGCCCTTGTGATATACGGCGGTCTCCGCTTACTGTCACACATTGTGTAATACTGCTGTTAGGGACCTTTTCAGGCTGATAAAGGAGACGGTCAGTGCAATGTGTTCCTAACAGTATGAGTAGCCCAATCTTCAAAACAAAAGCTGCAAGGTATGGACTTTTTAAATGGCGACGAGTTAGAGATCTATTTCATAACTTGGTTGCCCTCACGTTTTTGAGTTACGCCCTAGTTTACAGCTAGGCTGTGATTACATTTGACCTCAGTTACATTGTTTGTTTTAGCTAGTATACATTTATCCTGTTTTTTCTGATATCAGCAAAGTGCGCGGATCAGATTCAGCGGATTACTTTTGTTTTTGTTTAGTTGAAACCGTGCTTTGCCAATGCAGACCTCCACCGGTGTATATACTTGCTTCACGTTCACTTGCCGACTGCTCCATTCACCCAAGGGAGTGAAAGCAAAGCCCATTGTTGCCTACAAATTGATGAACTCACAGCTCACACAGGGATATGGACTCAACTGAGTGCACCAATTCGCTCCTCTATACCCAGAAAGCCATTACTATTAAAAAAAAAAAAAAAAAAAAAAAGCCATAAAATCTATCCCCTTATTTTGTAGACGTGATAACTTTTGCGGAAACCACGCAAACGTTTTATTATACCAAAAAAATATGTAGCAGAATACATATCGGCTGACTGATGAATACATTTCTTTTTTTTACATATTTTTTTCTAGATATGTTTTATAGCAGAAAGTAAAAAAGGTCTTTCAAAATTGTCGCCCTTTTTTTGTTTATAGCGCAAAAAATAAAAACCACGAAGGTGATCAAATACCACCAAAATAAAGCTCTATTCAAGGGAGGGGGGGACAGACATAAATTTTGTTTGGTTACAATGTTGCACGACTGTGCAATTAATTGTCAGTTAAAACAAGGCAGTGTCGCAAAAAACAGCCTGGTCAGGAAGGGGGTAAAACTTTCCAGGGCTGAAGTGATTAACCAGACACTGATAGAAGTCACAAGACTGCTATATACTGCTGATGCGAAAAGATATTTAGCAGTTTATATTTACTAAAATAATTGCATTTCCATGTTCTGTGTACTGTGGGAGACCAGACAGTGAATGCAGAGTCCTGGGTTTAGCAACACTTTAATAGCCCTGTAATCTATTTCTTATGAAATTGTAGATAGACACGATCTTCTGAAGCTGAGAGCATTAGAAGTGACTTTTTTGAGTGTCACTTCAGATAGGTAACCCCTCCTCCCACATAAAAGGTTTACATTTTTCGTCATACATGCCGTTTATGATGTGTAAGGTCATCCTTCTCCCATTGTGTCTTATAATGGGTGGTCCTCAATCATTCAGAGAGCTGGGCTGATATAATGACATCAGCTGGTTACTTGCAGCATTGTGTTATCAGCGCAGGGAGCCAATTTTGACACACACTACCAGTGGGTGGGGTGTGTCTGTGACACCCGGGGTTTACAGGTAATGGGTTAAATGACTAGGTGTCATTCAACCTGGAAGAGTGGGAGCAGCAGCAGACCCTATGAGGAATACATCGAAGAGGGTCAAATATCAGAGCCTAGTATAAAAAAAATAAATAAATCTGTTGGAGCAACTATCCATGTGGCTCTCTGTCCATTACGTATCCCATTGAGGTCCATTGTTGGAGTTGGTCTTCTGGTTGGAAGTCGTGTCGTCTGTGACAGTTTCCCCTGGGTGTGTGACCCTACGATTGACCCATTGGGTGTACACTCATTTCGGTTTAATTGCTCCTGTAAGCCTTTTCACTCTCTGGTGGTGGATCACTTATCAAGTTTGGGCACGTTTTCCTTTGTCACATCTTTATCCAGTTCAAGTGTCACTTATTTTTAACCTCGTTTTGGATATCTACAATTTATTGTTTGGTTCACCTGTCCAAACACAAAGGACTATAATTTATTTTTATTTTTTCCTTCACTTCATTGGACATCATTCATTTATATTTTGATTGTCACATAATATATCAATTTTTTGGTTTATTATACACGTATATTTAGTGTCTACATCTATCATTTTTTTTTATTGTTTGAGTTTCTTATAGATAGATAGGATAGATATTTATTTTTTTTTTTTTCAGTTTATTCTGAGCGCTGCACTTACTGTTCACCTATAAAATCTCCTTGACTGAATAAGGACTGCTCTAATATTTCTCAGAAAGGTACCGGATACTTTGACCCTAGTATTAAAAACAAAAAAAACAAAAACAAAAAACACCACACCTTCACCCAAAATCAAAACAAACATTTAGTGAATGCTGCGATTAGCAGATCTTCTCAAAACTGGTATGAGAAGAGGTCACCAACGTTTCACCCAAGTTTCAGAGGCACAATCGCCCTTAAAGTCTTATGGCACAATTAGCATAATATTAAAAACAGCCTAGCAGCGGAAAGTAGGAATAGTTAAACCTTCGGCTCTGGAAACCTCCGATATGGTCGTCATACATGACAAGTCAAAACATATGGTTACAGCAGCTCCAGTCAACCATATCAGATTGCAATGAACCATCAAGAAACTGCTTGCTGAATGGAGGGAATCTCTTCCGAGGTCCAGGGGCTTAGAGGAAAGATCTCAGGGTATTAATAATGATTGCCTCAGTGACAGGCATTCAATCAGGAAGGAACGCTGCAAATCTTCCTGTGCTCAGGAAAATGTCAGTTCCCAGTTGCAGAGGCTCGCCTGCGGCAGCTATGCTTAGATGGCAGCGGAAACGGCTTCACTCATGCAGACGCAACACGTACAGGTTCCTGTTCTGCTAAACGTGTGAGACGGAGGGATGTTATTGCAGGGACTGCGGTGAAAAACGCCACACTATGTGCTTAAGAATAACAATTAATATGCAGTAATGTGTGGCTGGAACAACATTCTAAAACGCTTTCCCCTTATTTCATGATGAGGCTATGGGGAAACAAAGTCCACCGGGAGGAGAGCTTGGGTAGGTTTCAATGATCTTGGTTAGAAAAAAAAAAGCAGGGGAATGTAAAACTTACTTTGTTTCTTTTTTTTTTACAGAATGCAATCAAGAAAGCAGAAGTTTAGGTTTGCGTACCCATTACCATATATATATATATATTTATTACACACACACACACATATATATATATATATATATATATATATATATATATATATATATATATATATATATATATATATATATATATATACACATATACACACACACATACATATATACACACACACACACACACACACACACACACACACACACACACACACATATATATACACACCCTGGCAGAATTTATGATTTATTGGCAATTTTTCTGAGAATATGAATGATACTAAACAAAAAAACTTTTCTTTCACTCATGGTTAGTGTTTGGCTGAAGCCATTTATTATCAAATCAACTGTGATTACCATTTTTAAATCATGACAGCAGACATTTTAGACAATTTTATGCTCCCAACTTTGTGGGAACAGTTTGGGGATGGCCTCTTCCTGTTCCAACATGACTGCGCACCAGTGTACAAAGCAAGATCCAATTTCCCTTAATTTGCAGGGACTTCCTCTCATTTCCTGTTTGGCTATGGGACAGGAAGTGAAGGCAATCTCCCAATGGGACAAAGATGGAAAACAAACCTTGCAGGGGTTACTTACAACTCTTACTTGCTATCCAAAAAGAATATTACATTTTTTACCTATAGTTCTACTTTAACAGCTTGCTGACTGCTGCACGCAGATGTACATCGGCAGATTGGCGTACCTGTACGTCCCTTTAAGTTTGCCCCCTATCGGGCGGGCACGCACACGCCGCGGGAGCATGCTAGCGTGTCCCAGGAACTCCATGTTTGCCAGCGGTCCGCGATTGCGGTGTGGAGAGGTAGAACGGGGAGATGCCTATGTAAACAAGGCATTTCCCCGTTCTGCCTAGTGACATGACAGAGATCACCGCTCCCTGTCATCGGGAGCAGTGATCTCTGTCATGTCAGTGGTGGCCCATACACACCCCCCCACGCCCCAGTTAGAATCACTCCCTAGGACACACTTAACCCCTTGATCGCCCCCTAGTGTTTAACCCCTTCCCTGCCATGTCATTTATACAGTAATCAATGCATTTTTATAGCACTGATCGCTGTATAAATGACAATGTTCCCAAAATGGTGTCAAAAGTGTCCGATATGTCTGCCATAATGTTACAGTCACGATAAAAATCGCAGATCACCGCCATTACTAATAAAACATTTTTAAAAAATGCTATAAATCTATTCCCTATTTTGTAGGCGCTATAACTTTTGTGCAAACCAATCAATATACGCTTTTTTTACCAAAAATATGTAGAATACATATCGGCTTTTTATATATTTTTAGGGATATCTATTATAGCAAAAAAAAATGTTTGTTCAAAATTGTCGCTCTTTTGTTTATAGTGCAAAAAAAAAAAAAAAAAAACGCAGGAGGTGATCAAATACCACCAAAAGAAAGCTCTATTTGTGGGGAAAAAAGGACGTCTATTTGCGCGGGTGCAACGTCGCAGGACCGCGCAATTGTCAGTTAAAGGGACGCAGTGCCCTATCGCAAAAAGTGCTCTGGTCAGGAAGGGGGTAAATCCTTCCGGGGCTGAAGTGGTTCATTTACAGCATTGTTTTCACACCTGCCTAAAACTTTTGCACAGTAGTGTATGTGTATATATCATTTTGTGACAGGCCGAGATCCTGCTACAGTGAACAGTGGTTGCTTTATAAAGGCCTCCTGGGGTAGAATTTAATTAAAAAAATAAAATTGAACAGATATGGCTTAAAGTTCAGAGACATTTAAAAAATAAATATATAAAATATACTGTACTAAAAACCCCCCAAGTATCTCAGCAAGTGGGGTGGCCAAGCTGCAAAAGATGGATGCCAGAGGTAAGATTACAGCCACTCAGAAGTCTAGCTGTGACCCCCAAGTGACACAGTCTGGCGTGCACCCTGTTTAACTCACATCAAACTCACTATATTTCATTCACATCGCAAGTGACGATGACTTAAACATGAAATATTTACAGTGAAATAGACTGCACACTTCAAACAAGCAGTCCCTTCCCTGTAATCTGCCATTGTCTCTAGACATGTAAAACATAAATAATGTCAAGAAAAAAAAAGAAAAAAAAAAAAAAGTGAGCCAAGAAATGAGATTTTTGGGTAACGGTCTACAAATTAGCGCATTAAGTGCTCTCTATTTATCTTTTACAATCCCTTTGAAGGAATGCGGAGAAAGCGATAAGATTGGCACTGGATTCCTAGACTAAAGCTTTCAATACCGCCCCCTCTACTTAAAGTCTAAGTGTTTGGAGAGGCCGGGGATTTGTCTTGTCAAATGTATCAGGCAGGAGTTTAAATTTAATACAGATCATGTTCTGAGTGACAGCCTGTATGAGGCGCTCTTAGGGGCCACTTAAAAAAAAAAAAAAAAAAAAAAAAAAAAAGAAAGAAATAACAGGGGGTCTGGATTATGCAATGATTGCTCACTTATGATCTTGTGACCAAGCTTTTGCCATTTTTCAAATGGTGATCTTCTCTTTAGGGCTTTGCACTCGTGGAGGTAGTAAAAGTACACCCGTGTTCCTATCGTAGGTTAGAGAGCATAGCCAAACGATTCTCCAAAAGTAAAAGCTATTATTTACAAGGGTTGGTCTGTCTTCCTATATATTTTGCTATGATAAATGATCCGAGGCTCTTGTGTAATCTCTCAGATGACTGATGTAGGTGTGTATTTTCCCCCCTCGTTTTCTTGGGTATCTGGAAATGTTACAACTGTACTATGTATGTGCAAATTGCTTTCCGTGTTATCAGACACAACCACTGCAGACATATTCAGCATGTGACCCAAGACCGTTCAGCTGAGCGTTTAGTAGTACTGCACTGCCACCTTGTGGCGATATTAGCATGTCACAGCTAGATTGGTAAACGGCCAATTGTTTAGCCATTTCCATTGGACTGTACTTGCAGTCATATATTAACCCCCCCCCCCCCAGCATGCTCCTTTTGCTCCAGGATATGCTTAACCACTTCAATACCGGGCACTTATACACCTTCCTGCCCAGGCCAATTTTCAGCTTTCAGCGCTGTCGCACTTTGAATGACAACTGCACGGTGATGCTATGCTGTACCCCAACTAGATTTTTATCATTTTGTTCCCACAAATAGAGCTTTCTTTTGGTGGTTTTTGATCACCTCTGGGATTTCTATTTTCTGCTAAAAAAAAAAAAAAAAAGACAGAAAATGTTGAGAAAAAAAAAAAAGCGCTTTGTTTCCATTACAAAACTTTGTAAATAAGTGAGTTTTCTCCTTCACTGATGGGGCTGCACTGACGGGCACTGATAAAGGCGGCACTGACGGGCATCAGTGTTAATTTAGTCGAATAAAACATTTTAATCGACTAAATGACTACTATTTTAGTCGACTAAAATATGTCAAACTATTGAGATGACTAAAATACGACTAAAACTAAAAGCCATTTTAGTCAAAAGACTATGACTAAAACTAAATGCAATTACTGAAATGTACTGGAGATTTAGTCGACTAAATACGACTAACACAATTGCAGAAGACTAAAATGGGACTAAAACTAAAATTAACACTGGCACCAATGAGATGGCACTGATGAGTACACATAGGTGGCACAGCTGGGCACTGATAGGTGGCAAGGATGAGCACTGATGGATGCCAATCAGTGCCAAATAATAATGCCTGCCAATCAGTGATGTCCATTGTGGGCACTGATTGGCATTCCTGTCGGTCTAGGGTGGCATGCCTGGCTGGGGGGGGGGGGCTGCGCTGATAATCAGCACAGACCCCCCCGTCAGAGGAGCAGCTGATCGGCTTTCCCCTACTCGTGAGGAAAAGCCAATCAACAGCTCTTCCTGTTTACATCGTGATTGGACACGGCTGATCACGTGGTAAAGAGTCTCTATCAGAGACTCTTTACCTAGATCGGAGTTGCGGTGTGTCAGACTGACACACCGCTACAACGATCGCCGCAATGCGTGCCCTGGGGGCGTGCAGCGGCTTGATATTCTGGCAATCTCATATGACCTGCGGTCAGGATATCGAAACCACTCTGCCGACATGATATTGCTATATGGCGGGCAAGTGGTTAACCAACCTTGTGTTGGGTTCCAAGTATCTGTATGTCTTTTTTTTGCTGCCAAAAGAAGGAATGCTTCCTGTTTTCTTAACCATTTGAGCTCTGGAAGATTTTACCCCCTTCGCAATATGGCCACTTTATGCTATTTAGCACTGCGCTACTTTAGCTAGTAATTGCACGGCCATGCAGCGCTGTACCCAAACAAAACTTATATAAAAATTTTTTTACACAAATAGAGTTTTCTTTTTGGCATTTGATCACCTCTGGGTTTTTCAATTTTTTTATTATATAAAACAAAAAGACTGAAAAGCTTGAAAAGAAAACCCAATTTTTTTTTTACTACTTTCTGCTATAAAACAAAACCAACAACCACAAATGTAGAAAATCAAAATTTGGCCAAAATGTATGCCGCTTCATGTTTTTGGTATAAAAAATAAATCCCAATAAGCGTATATTGATTGATTTGCTTGGTCTCCATGGCTGTGATCTCAGTTTGTTCCAATCTTACCCATCTCACCGCACCTTCCGTATCACTTACAACTCCACTTCCTCCTTTCCAACCCCTCTTACCATTGGGGTCCCCCAAGGTTCTGTCCTTGGACCTCTACTATTCTAGATCTACACGTCCTCCCTGGGTCAGACGATAGCCTCCCATGGATTCCGCTACCATTTATATGCCGATGACACCCAAATCTATCTCTCTCCCCCTCAGCTCACCCCATCAGTCTCCTCACATCACTGATTTACTCTCAGACATATCAGCCTGGATTTCAAACCACTTCCTCAAACTGAATGTAAAACCGAGCTCTTAATATTTCCTCCCCCACGTGCCCCCTCCCCTGACTTCTCTGTCAAGATCAATGGCACATCTATCAGTCCGTCCCCACATGTCAGGGTGCTAGGGGTAACCTTAGACTCTGAACTGTCCTTTCTGGTCCACATCCAATCCCTGTCCAATCATGCCGCCTCAACCTCTAACATTTCTAGAATACTCCCCTTTTTAACCCAGGTGGGATCTCCCAGCCTGGACGGGGGCGTCATACAAAGTCCTCGGCTTCCCGGCGGTATAGGGGGCACGCTCCACCAGAGGAGCGCGCACCCGCTGAATCACTCGAGAGCAGATCGGCGTGCCGGCGGCCGCGATGTCCACCGGGCACCCGCGATTGCTGGTGACAGAGCAGGAACGTGGATCTGTGTGTGTAAACACACAGATCCACGTCCTGTCAAGGGAGAGGAGACCTATCATGTGTTCCTAGTATATAGGAACACCGATCGATCTCCTCCCCTAGTCAGTCCCACCCCCGCGCCCCCCCCCCAGTTAGAATCACTCCCTAAGTAATGCATTTAACCCCCTTGATCGCCCCCTAGTGTTAGCTTCTTCCCTGCCAGTGACATTTACACAGTAATCAGTGCATATTTATAGCAATGCTCGCTGTATAAATGTCAATGGTCACAAAATAGTGTCAGAAGTGTTGGCAGCAATGTTAGAGTCACGATAAAAATTGCAGATCGTCGTCATTACTAGTAAAGAAATAAATATGCCATAAATCTATCCCCAATTTTGTAGGCACTATAACTTTTGTGCAAACCAATCAATATACCCTTACTGCAATTTTTTTTTTACCAAAAATATGTAGAAGTATACATATTGGTTTAAAACTGAGGAAACAATTTGTTTAAAAAAAAAAAAAAAAAAAGGGATATTTTATTACAGCAAAAAGTAAAAAATAGTGTCAATTTAAAAAAAAACAAACTTTTTTTGTTTAAAGCGCAGAAAATAAAAACCGCAGGAGGTGATCAAATACCACCAAAAGAAAGCTCTAATTGTGAAGAAAAAAAAAAAAATTATAAAAATTTAATTTGGGTATAGTGTTGCATGACCACGCAATTGTCACTCAAAATGATACAGCGCTGAAAGCTGAAAATTGGCCTGGGCAGAAAGGGGGTGAAAATGCCCAGTATTGAAGTGGTTAAATAATGACACCACCAAACTTCTAATTCACTCCCTGGTTATCTCTCGCCTCGACTACTGCAACTCCCTCCTCATTGGATTATCTCTACATAGACTACCCCCCCCCCCCTTTAGTCCATAATGAATGCCGCTGCAAGACTCATCCACCTTACCAACCATTCAGTGTCCTCCACCCCTCTCTGCCAATCCCTCCACTGATTTCCACTTACCCAACGAATAAAATTCACAGTATTAACAATAATTTACAAAGCCATCCATAACTCTGCCCCCAGCTACATCACTAACCTAGTCCCAAAATACCAACCAAGCCGCTCTCTTCGGTCCTCCCAAGACCTAGTGCTCTCTAGCTCCCTTGTCTCCTCCTCCCATGCTCACCCTCCAGGATTTCTCCAGAGCTTCTCCCATCCTTTGGGACTCCCTACCCCAATCTGTCCGACTGTCCCCTGATCTATCTTTAGCCAATCCCTGAAAACCCTTCTCTTGAAAAGAAGCTTATCCTGCTTCTAACTAATACACTGTTTTACTTCCTCCATCAGCTCATCCCCCCCACAGCCATTACCTTTTGTATCAATTGACCCTCCCTCTTAGATTGTAAGCTCTAACAAGCAGGGCCCTCTGATTCCTCCTGTATTGATTTGTAATGTAACTGTAATGTCTGCCTTCATTTTGTTAAGCGCTGCACAAACTGTTGGCGCTATATAAATCCTGAACAACAATAAATAATAATAAGTTACAGTGTGTCTACAAACTATGGAATATATACTGAATTTATTTATTTTTTGTTATACTACGAACGGAGGTGATCAGCAACTTATAATGGGACTGTGATGTGCGGCAGGCAATCTGTCACCTGGGGGAACTAACTACCACTGACATCTACAGTGATCAGTGCTAATTCTATACACTGTCACTGTACTAATGACACTAACTAGGAAGGCGTTAACATCTAGTGCGACCAAGGGTGCCTAACAATGTGTAATATCTGTATTATAGAGCTGCACGACTAATAGTTAAAAAAAAAAAAATAAATAAAACTCAATTCAACCCCCTCACAATCTTAATCTGGCATTTCCCAGATTCTTTGTAACAAGTGCAGAGCCTTTCTCTGCTCAGGGCCGTTAAAAAAACACAGCAAATGTTTTTCAACATTGCTCAGCGCTAAGAGAACTGTAACTATAAACAATGCATCTTTTAGATCAAAGGGATGAACTTCGGTCTGAAAATGGTCAGTTTAAAGCACAGTTCCACTCAAAAGTGAAACTTCTTCTTATCCGTCTCCCCCCTCCCCCTTGGTCTTGCCCATGATTGTGAGGTTTGAACGGATGAAAGTTCTGTGGACAGGTCTCTTTTATACACATAACGAGTTGTCGTTAGGAGCAACTTCTTGAATTGAGAGGACGAATCTGTGTACCACATGAGCACAGATCTGCAGCCAGTCTGTGGGAACCAGAATTATTGTTGGTTGCTTGGGGATCAAATACTTATTTTATTCACTGAACTGCAACTCAATTTATATCTATTTTTATCTGGATTTTTGGTTGATATTCTGTCTCTATCATTGAAAATACACCTATGATAAAAATGATAGACCCTTCATTTCTTTGATAGTGGGCAAACTTACAAAATCTGCAGGAGATAAAATAATTATTTTCCTTTATTAGACAAGATGGGAAGGCAGGTGGCGATGGCATGCTCTCCACCCCATCCAATCAGAGAACACTTTTCATTCATTAGGAAAACAAAAGAAAATGGATCCCACGCTGAGCAAGCAAACTCCTCTTCACTAAGCAGCAGGGCAGCCGCTCGGCACAGGACACAGAAACTAGCTGTGATCGCTGTCGTAGCTGTGCACAGGTATGGCACATACAGCCGGTCCCCGGGTTACAAACAAGTTAGGGACTGAAGGTTTGTTCTTAAAATGAATTTGTTTGTGTTGGAAGGCAACATGGTCTAATGTCATATTTCTGGAGTTTCTACATATCTGTTTCCTATTCCCAAAGATCAGCCATGCTGATACTTGCAGTTCCATGGCTTTAAAGGGTAAAGGTTTGAGTTTCTTTCTGGTTGATACAACTAAGCATGGTCTTTCCTGGGGGCAGCCTGGAATGTCTTTTCTCAGCTCTTGGCTCCGGATCGTTGGTTGCTAGAACGCAAACTTGAAAGGGACTATAGCTGACAAGATGATGAATGTCCTGCTACAGAAAATCAAGAGATCAAAAAGGCATTGAAGATGGACATGGACAATGCTGCCCCTAGAGGCCAAAATATAGCAGGACGGACAGTAATATAATCTGTTAAGGAGGACTGCCCCATAAAATACTGATTCGTCAAAAGTCTAGATGGGATGGCACTGGGGTTGGGTTTGGATGGTGTATGAACGAAGTATAAAAGACTGAACGAGTGAGAAAGCTACCTCTCTGTCTCTACCCTTATCGCTCTTGGCTTGTGCCTGGGCTGCATGGCTCTAGCCACCATTTTGAGCCACATTGCTCTCCCTTTGTCATCTGAGTCAAGCCTGACGATACAAAGCCTCGAGGAAAGCATTGTGATAAGTATCTTTGATATTCTTGTATTATGTGTTCTGTTGGTATAGGTTTGTAATATCTTTTAGTACTTTCATGTTAGCGTTTCCTATTTTCTAGGGAAACAAATAAGACTTTGTATTATTAAGCAGTGTGTTTGGATTCTTAGCTAACCTTGTATTATTGGGATACCAACAGTAACATGATCAGAGTTTTAATAGAATAGCTAACTACAGGAATGGACAAATTAATATATAGATGCAATAGATAGAGGAAGTCTGTAACCACCCTTGAATAATATTGTTTTGCACCAATTACTTCAGTTTGTAAGTCGGACCTGTAGATTTTTAAGTGCAACTCCAACCTGTGGAGTAATGTGGGATGTTCCGGGCACTTCTCTGTGTGCAGTTGTGTTATTTGGGGCTCTTGTGGATGCTCGGCGGTATCCAGGACCAGTGTGGAGCGCAAGCGGCCGGCAGCGACGTCACACCACCTCCGTTCGGAAGTAGGAGTGTCCTTCGTAACTCGGGGATTGCCTGTACATACTTACATTGGTCCATGCATGTAAAAATTGCCATACCTAAAAACTTTAGCTTTAACCTCTCAAGCCTCACAGCAAGCGAGGTTAAAAGGGTCCAACAAGTTCAACCCATTCTAATTTCATTACTGTTGATCCAGAAGCCACCCGAGTAAAATCCTCGGGAAGCAGCTGCCGGTTTAACCTCAGGGTAAGGGAAAGAAAATCTGTAGTGACTCGGTCCTTGGAAGACAGATTAGTTCCAAGGTCACTCCACAGATGAATCTACTAATTATAGCCAAGATGCCACATCTAATAAGAAAGAGATCCGGTTCATTATTACATTCACTATTTGGGAATCGCCATCTCCTCTGATGAACTCCATGTGATCACTCGTACAATGAAGAGACGATTTCTGTGCTGGGGACAATGTCAATTTTCTTTTACATATAACTTTCGCCGGTATACAGACAGCTCACACTCACTCTATGACCAGTCTGGGCTGAAAGCCGACTAACTTACCAGCTTGCAGACTGCATGGGTGCAGTTGCCTTGGTGGATTTTAGGTGGGGATAAAAAAGGGGATTTGGTGGAATAAAAATGCAAAATCAACCTGTTTTTACCACCCCTTTGCTGTTCATATAAACAAGGCCTAAAAAGGAGTTCATGCAGCAACCTGAAGAAATTAAAGTGAATAAAAAATAAACAGCTCTATTCACACAATGGAGTTTATTTACTAAAATTGTACAGTGCAAAATCTGGTGCAGCTGTGCATGTTAGCCAATCAGCTTCTAATATCGGCTTGTTCAATTAACCACTTCAGCTCCAGAAGATTTACCCCCCTTCATGACCAGGCCATTTTTTGCGATATAGCACTGTTACTGTAACTGACAATTGCGCGGTCGCGCAACACTACCCAAATAAAATGTATGTCCTTTTGTCCCACAAATAGAGCTTTCTTTTGGTGGTATTTGATCACCTCTGCGTTTGATTTTTTGCGCTATATACACGAAAAGACCAACAATTTTGGAGAACAAAAAAAAAAAAAAAAAAATATTTTTTACTTTGCTATAAAACACGTCTAATAAAAAAATTAAACATCAAAATGTATTCATAAATTTAGGCCAATATGTATTCCGCTACATACTTTTGGTAAAAAAAAAAAACCAAAACAAAAAAAAACCCCACAAAACCATAATATCCCAATAAGCGTATATTAAATTAGTTTGCGCAAAAAGTTATAGCATCTACAAACAATGGGATATTTTTAATTTATTTTATACTAGTAATGGCGGTGATCAGCGCCTTTAGCAGGACTGCGATATTGCGGCGGGTATTCTGAAACTTTTGATGGTTTTTGGGGACCAGCGACGTTAATACTCAGATCAGTGCTAAAAAATATGCACTGTCACTATAGTAATGACACTATAGTAATGACACTAGCTGGGAAGGGGTGTGGCGATCAAAGGGTTAACTCTGTGCCTAGCCAGTGTTTTACTATACTGTGTGAGGTGCTTTTATTATAGGAAGAGATTAAATGTATTCCCCGCTTTGCAGGGACACAAATGTCATCTATTTCCTCCTGTCAGAACAACAATCTGTCTTGTTCACATTGGCAGACCGCCGTTCTGTCTCTCTGCAGGATGATCAGGGGGTGCTGGTGGACAGAGTCCACAGTATGCACCGATCGGCTCCCGCTGTGTAAGCACAGCGGGAGTGAGCCGCTGGCGGCCATGTGCGCCCTCTACCAGGAAATGTCGGATTATATATATATATATATATATATATATATATATATATATATATATATATATATATATATATATATATATATATATATATATATATATATATATATATATATATATATATATATATTAATTAGGGCTGAAACAACTAATCGATTAATCGACAACTAATCGATTATGAAATTAATCGATTACTATTTTCATAATCGATTAATCGGACAGTAACATAATGGGGTTAAAAAAAAAACCTAAAATTAGCCCTTTATAGCACAAAAAGAGCAAATAATCGTTACTGTAAATCAAACTTTCACAGTTCTACAGTAAAAAAATTAACCCCTTACAGTAGTGATTATCTAAAGGGCTAATTTTATTTTTTTTTAACCCCATTATGTTACTAAACGTCTTAGACCTGCTTCACATCTATGTGTTTTTTTTTGGTGCTTTTTGCATAAACGCACTACAGTTCATTTACATGGTTTCCTATGGGACACGTTCACATCTATGCTTTTTTCAGCCAAGTCAATTTTCAGACGAGAATATTCAGACGAAAAATCTTTGTACATTCGCTGAATGAAAGAATTAAAAAAATTGATCTCTGAGTCTGATGATATTTACCAGATTCACCCTTTATTAGTATATATCCTCTAATAGTATATAAAGTATCTCTTCTAATAGTATATACAGTATATCTCCTCTAATAGTATGTACAGTAGATCTCCTCTAATAGTATGTACAGTAGATCTCCTCTAATAGTATGTACAGTAGATCTCCTCTAATAGTATGTACAGTAGATCTCCTCTAATAGTATGTACAGTAGATCTCCTCTAATAGTATGTACAGTAGATCTCCTCTAATAGTATGTACAGTAGATCTCCTCTAATAGTATGTACAGTAGATCTCCTCTAATAGTATGTACAGTAGATCTCCTCTAATAGTATGTACAGTAGATCTCCTCTAATAGTATGTACAGTAGATCTCCTCTAATAGTATGTACAGTAGATCTCCTCTAATAGTATGTACAGTAGATCTCCTCTAATAGTATGTACAGTAGATCTCCTCTAATAGTATGTACAGTAGATCTCCTCTAATAGTATGTACAGTAGATCTCCTCTAATAGTATGTACAGTAGATCTCCTCTAATAGTATGTACAGTAGATCTCCTCTAATAGTATGTACAGTAGATCTCCTCTAATAGTATATACAGTATATCTCTTCTAATTGTATATACTATACTATATACTACAGTATATCTCCTCTGTCTTATTCTCAGAGTGGATTAGAGCTTTTGCTCCCTAACCATAAAGTTGGTAATTTATATTTACCACTGCATTGAGATATTTAGGAATAAATTTCCTTTTTTTTATACTTTAAATATTAAACTAAAATATACACCACACTTTTTTTTAGGTTATTAACCGAATAATCGATTAATCGAAACAATAATCGGCCAACTAATCGATTATGAAAATAATTGTTAGTTGCAGCCCTAATATATATATATATAATTTTTTTTTTTTTTATTTGATCTGCGTATGACACACACCCCAAGTTTAGGAGGGAATTTTAAAGGAAAAAAACTTTTAGGAGTAAAGTTTAAGGAAGAAAAACAAATTAAAATGCCCATCAATGCAGCGTTATCGGTGTCCATCTGCAGCCTTGTCAGTGTAGCCTTGCTCCAGTGTCCATCTGCAGCCTTGCCCCAAGTGCAGCCTTGTGTGATCACCGCGATCCCTGCCGACATACACAGCTGTGTGTAAATTCAAATATGGCGCTGAGACTGCAGGGACTCGGCGGAGCTGAGATACACATACCCGAGTGTCCTCAGCTTTTCTCTGCGCCGCTTACAGTCCCGCCCAGTCCTATGATAGACATCACACAGGTCCAATGGCGTGACTGGGCGGGACTGTAAGCGGCGCTGAGAAAAGCCGAGGACTCTCGGGTATGTGTATCTCAGCTCCGCCAAGTCCCTGCAGTCTCGGCGCCATATTTGAATTTACACACGGCTGTGTATGTCGGCGGCAATCGCTCCGATCACACAAAATTAGCGGGGATCGGCCTATAACACCCACCCACGATTTTCAGGGGAAAAAAAAGTGCGTGTTATATGCCGATAAATACGATAACTAATATACACACATACACGTGATCCGGTGCAGAGGCGTCGTCCTGTAAGCCGTAAAACTGCTATAGGGCGGACCTGAAGTGGTTTAGCTTTGACTGGTTTCTATGCAGAGCTGCACCAGGTTTTGCACTCTCCAGTTTTAGTAAATTGCCCTCAAAGAATTCCAGATGCTTCTTTTTACTTGTCTGAGCTGATGGCTCCATCTTCTGGAGCCATTATCCTGTCTTATCAGATTATTGAATATACCTTTTTCTTTCAGAAAACACCATTTCGACAATCAGCATAACACTACACACCTACAGATTTTGAAAGAGCCCATACCTGAGCAGGGAGAACACTCCATAGGAGTTGCGCACAGCATTCTGCTCCACCTGAAGATGGCTATTCCTGCGGGATTCCGTACTACTCTGCAGAAGAAAGAAATAGTAACTGGGTCAGCTGAGAGCTGAGCTCACTATATAAAAAAAAGAGAACTTGCCTGATTGTGTACATAAAAAAAATCATTAACCAAAGGAAGTCTCTAGGAGTGAACCTCAGGCGTTGCCCCACTACACTCCATGAAGTAAGGGTCATGCTTAAAAATGTAAAAATCTACTTTTAGCACAATACCGAATACCGAAAGATAAGCCTGACCTTTGTAAGTACCTTTACTCTGGTAATTTTTCTAGAAAGGCATGGAGTGGCGACAGGTTCTCATTCACCACTTCTATACCAGGCACTTTTACCCCCTTCCTGCCCAGGGCAGTTTTCAGCTTTCAGCTCTGTTGCACTTTGAATGACAATTGTCATGCAACACTATACCCAAACTAAAAATTGTTTACTGGCTCCTTCCTTTTCCGAATGCACACAGTCAGTAATCACTGACTCTGTCCATTCATACCTGAGCAGAGTAAACTGTGTTTACAATGTTTCAGGTTAAGGAATGAAGAGGAGCCGTTGTCTCCTCCTCATTCACCTTCAGCGCAGCTGAGGCTGCTGAGAAAGGGACTGGGGAATCTCCGTCCTCAGGGAAGATATCAGGGTTCTGTTTAGACCCCTGAAATCTCACCAAAGCCCCCCCCCAAGAGGGCCGATAAACAAAAAAAAAAAAAAAAAAAAAACAAAAAACAAAAAACAAAAAAAGAAGGAAAAAAAATTGAAATAAATATTTAAAAAAAAAAAAATTAAACCACTGACACCATCCACTCACTATAAGTTAGCATTTTACTGAATGAAAATGATTACTTCAGTTTGTTTTGATTACCTGTGATTGGCCAGAGCTAATCATATGGTACAAATAGTCTGTGATTGGCCCTGTCATACCATATGATCACACTTACCAATCACAGCTAGCAACACAATTGTACACAATGGATGGCATGAAAGGAAGCCATCCATTTTTTACAACTGCCATGTGACCTGTTGTGATTGGTCACAGCAGCCACATGGTACCGGCAGCGATCTGGTATACCGATCAGTCATTGGTTGTGTCCGGTGGATGCAGCCGGAGACAGATCGCGCCGTTGCCAGGCCCATGGCTGCAATCTGGGAGGATGTCATATGATGTCCACCCGGACTGACGAAAGGTTCGCCCAGCCTATAACAAAATGATGGCTGGATGTAGTTAAAGAGAACCTTACTTTAACTAAATAGCTCCAAATCCCTTGAACCCTAGTTCTAAAAAAATAAAAAATAAATTATTATTGTTAGCACCGGTACTTGAAGTGTTAGAATATATGTCAGCACATACCTTTACTTATATAATGTGAGTGCTTGCATGAGCACCCCTTTGGACGGAAACATCTGGACAGTTGCGAGACATTGGGCATTGCACTGTGGAATGTGGGCAGGGGGCCAAGCCTATACTACATAACCAGGAAGCAGATACCGTGCTATCGCATTATACAAGGGTAGATATAGACATGCGTATAAACCTCCCTTGTCTCTGAAGCCCAAACGGGTTTCTGATCGCGCTCCAGAGGCTACTGACGCAATGCAACGCCTCCTCACCACCTGTTTTAACTAAATTTTTCCAACAAACGCGCCACAACTGCGTGCACTGCACGCGGCTGCAGGGCATTTGCGCCTCTTAGGATTTGCTGCCAGCAGTATCTGCATCAGCAGTCAAAAACTTTTCATTCTGACAGCTGATGCAAATACTGCTGGCCAGGAATCCTAAGCCAGCAATCAGTTTCCCTGCACAGACTCGCAAAGGGAAGCCTTACTTTGAGTCCACTCAAGGTTCTCGTTTTTAACGGAAGCCCTGATGAAGGGGGGAGTACCTTTGACCCCCGAAACACGTTGACTGTCTGAACGCAAAATCAATAAATTAATTTGGACTCTTATCTTTTGGTCTGGTGCTCTTTCCATATATGCACATTGATCGCTACAAGTCGGGTGAACTTTGCTGGGGGAGCAAAGCATCGCACCCACAGGATGTAAAGACCACCATCCGCTGCCTATTGCAGCTTTTGGGGGGTTGGAGTAGGCAGCTCAACCACACATTTTTTCCGCCCCCCCCCCCCCCCCACCACCACCACAAGCCAAAATGAAGCCGTAGAGCAGGGGTCTTCAAACTATGGCACTCCAGTTGTTCAGGAACTACAATTCCCATCATGCCTAGTCATGTCTGTGAATGTCAGAGTTATACAATGCCTCATGGGATGTGTAGTTCTGCAACAGCAGGAGGGCCGTAGTTTGAGGATCCCCACCTTAGAGTATAGGCCCACCGCTTAGGTTGTCAGCTTTCAACAAATAAACAAGTCACACGATAAGCTGCAGGGAGGGTCATCTTTTTGATCAGTCTGAGTTGACCTAGAGATTTTCACCAAAATAAGATAACCAGTAAAGAACAATGCTGCACACAGAACACTTACCTTGCTTTCAAAGGAGGCTCCGTAATAACCATCATTCAGGCCAAAAATTATTTCATTGGGGTTGCATGCGCGAATCTAGAGGAAATAAAAGTAAGTGGAATGAGTCCTTTGTAGACCGATATAAAACCAAACAACTAACGAAATATTACATTTTTTTTAAAGGGCACAACAAAAAAACAAACAAAAAGTAAACAACTTGAGTACGGCTTCACATCTATGCTTTGCAGCAGCGAGAAGTATACACCAATAGTTCTGTGTATACATCTGGCCAAGGGTTTGGACTTTATTTCTGGTTTCAAAATAAACTGGAAAACGTCTCAGATACTCTCCATTGGTGGTTTTCCACCATCTAGTGGCCAGGCCAATCTCCCTCTGCAGAGAGTCAATAAGATTAAATATTTAGGAGTTTCCGTGACTAAAGCTGGCCGCACATTATACAGTTTTCTTATTCAATTTCCTTTAGATTTAACTTCAACTATGTAGTGCAAGGGTCTGCCTGATTGCATACAAGTTGAAAGCGATTAGGTGTGACCTCATGTTATATGATTTTGGTAAATCTAAAAAAAAAAAAAAATTGTATAATGTACCCAGTTTCCCCGAAAATAAGACCTAGCGTGATTGTCAGTGATGGCTGCAATATAAGCCCTACCCCCCAAATAAGCCCTACCCCGTTTCCCCGAAAATAAGCCCTACCCTGAAAATAAGACCTTCAAGGACTTTAACTAGGGCTTATTTGGGGGGTAGGGCTTATATTGCAGCCATCACCGACAATCACGCTAGGTCTTATTTTTGGGGAAACAGGGTCAGCCAGCCTAAGTCACCCGCTGATATCTCTGACTATAGAAGTTATTCGCAATGATTAAATACAAAACACAAGTATGGGCCCGCCTGCCCCTGGGAGTAATGGGATGCATACATCCTTCCTAAGATATTGTATTTGTTATTTCACTCCCCAGTTTACTTAGCCATCAAAGATATAGAAGCTATACTTATGCCATTTGTATGGGGGAACCACCAGGCATAAACTACTTTGGTGCATACTTAAAAGCCCTACAGACCGTGGAGGTGCAGCTCTCCCAGATTTCAATTTAGATTACATTGCAGCCCAATTGTCCCAAATATTTCACAGACAAAACAGATATACAGCCATTGGGGAGATTTCCCTCCACTTCCTGTCCCATAGCCAAAACAGGAAGCGAGAGGAAATCACTGCAAATCAAGGGAACCCCCATGTCACCAGAATTAGTGTTTCTATTGGAAGATTACCCCTCTATTACTTTCCTGGGAACAACCCAAAATTTGGGATTTTTTTTTTTTTACTTTCACTTTCAATGATCATGGTAAACAGGCCAAATAAAGGGTGAATCTCCCTAACGGGTTGGTACAGACAGCAATAAAGACTGACTTTTTTTTTTTTTTAGTTTTGGATAGGAGTTTTGCCTTTAGTTATCATTTAAACCACTTATGGACCGCCCGCCGTCTTTATACATCGGCACGTTGAAGAGGGATATCGTTGTTATGGCAGCAGCTAGCTGCCATAACATCCCTGCGGCGGATTCGCCATAATATTAGTGGCGGGAGAGGCCCCCCTCCCTCCGGTGCCCTCCGCTGTTTACAGCAGCCTCCGGTAACAGCGGAGCCGATCGGGTCCTCTTCCATGTTAGGTATGGAGCTGAGTGAGGGGAAGATGGCCCCCACCCGTCTCCATACCATTGCAGGGCGGAAGCGACGTCAAAACATCACTTCCCCCCCATAGCTCTTAAAGCAACAAGGTTTTTTTTGTTTTTTTATTGCATTTGTAAATATGAGATCTGAGGTCTTTTTGACTTGCAGATCTTACATTTAAAAAGGTCCTGTCGTGCTCTTTTTCTGTTACAAGGAATGTGTACATTCCTTGTAACAGGACTAAAAGTGACAATTTTTTTTATAAAAATAAACCGTGCAAAAATAAAAAGGTAAAATAAGAAAAAAAACATTTTTTTTTAAACGTGCCCCGTCCTGCCAAGATCGTGTTCAGAATCAAACGCATATGTGAGTAGCGCCCGCATATGAAAACGGTGTTCAAACCAGACATGTGAGGTATCGCCGCAATCGTTAGAGCGAGAGCAATAATTCTAGCCCTAGACCTCCTCCAGCTCAAAACATGCAACCTGTAGAATTTTTTAAACATCGCCTATGGAGATTTTTAAGGGTAAAAGTTTGTCACCATTCCACAAATGGGCGCAACTTTGAAGTGTGGCATGTTGGGTATCAATTTACTCGGTGTAACATTAGCTTTCACAATAAAAAAAAAAATTGGGCTTACTTTACTGTTGTGTTATTTAATTCAAAAAAGTGTATTTTTTTTTTTTTTCAAAAAAAAAGTGCGCTTATAAGACCACTGCGCAAATACGGTGTGAAAGAAAGTAGTGCAACGACCGCCATTTTAATCTGTAGGGTGTTATAAAAAAATATATACAAGAAAAAAACTTTTAACTTAAAAGAAGTTTGAAAAATAGGCTCGGGCTGAAGTGGTTAACGCTTTGTTTTGTACGTCAAACTGAATACGCTTTTCACTGATGCATTGTTGGCCCCATCTATTTTTTGGGGTGATCCAATACTAACCAACTATACAAGAACATGCTTGTTTATGACAAATTCCAGGAAAAGGCACAGCCCACAATGACTTAAAGTGATTGTAAAGTCTCGTTTTTGTTTTTTTCTCAATAAAGATAACATGTTATACTTACCTGCTTTGTGCAGTTGGTTTTGCGCAGAGCAGCCCGGATCATCCTCTTCTCGGGTCCCTCTTGTCGAGTGCCCCCACAGCAAGCAGATTGCTATGGGGGCACCTGAGCAGAGTCACAGCTCCCTCGATTGGCTGACTTTGACCGCCGCGGGAGCCAATGGCACTGCTGCTTTGTCTCAGCCAATCAGGAGGAGAGTCTCGGATGGCTAAGACACTCGTGGACATCGCTGGACAGAGATGGGGCTCAGGTAGGTAATTAGGGGGGTGCTGGGGAAGCTGCTACACACAGAAGGTTTTATATCTTAATGCATAGAATGCATTAAGATTAAAAACATTCTGCCTTTACAACTCCTTTAAAAGATTGTCAAGAGATGGACTGATTGAATGTTCCTCCTGATATTCTCAGCCACGAGACTTTTTTTTTTATTTGTTTTTTTTTTAAAAACACGCTACCAGATAAAATAATGGTTCATAAAAATAAAGAGAGAAATAGAAAATATTTCATGCTGAAGTGACATTTATCTTTGGGAAATGATAATAAATAACGAACAATGAGTGAATGCAGTTGTATGTCAGTAAAGTCTAGGGGAGTATATATAGATTTTCCTACCTGCGGGCCCAAATATTTAAGCCCATCGAGGTTCACTTTCCATTCAATAAGGAGCCGGTAATCGTCATTTCTTCCACCCCATATCCGAACCACAAAACAGGACACAGATGTGTCCAGTTTATCGGGCATCAAGCCAAAATCAAGACTTCTCCACGTCGGATTCTGTAGTGGAATACAGAGAAAAAAAAAAAAAAAAACATAAATAGAACATTCACATGACTGTAAAGACACAAGCTATTGATATTACAGTTCTTTAGAAGTTACTGAACAAGCTAAACTATATTCTGAAACAAAATAAAGGGCCCATTTACACCAGCAGCTGCGTTAGAACGCAGTCACTGGGGTGCTGTAGGATGACAGTGATGCTCATGCACAATACACCGTTTAATTTTGTTTTGCATTTTTAAAACAAACTTTATTGAAATGTCACATATTTCACTGGGTTCTTTTGGCTGCAGCATGATGGGAAGTGGTGGGGTGTATGTCATACACAGCGGTGTGAACTGGGCAGGTGGGGGAAGAGGTATTTTGCCTTGTCTTGCACAGGGGACAGGGGCTGCACTGGAATAGCTGCCCCATGCAGTCCTACTGCACCTGGTATGAACAGGCCTTAAAGAATGCATCTTTCCTACCTCATACTTGTGCTATGCTCCATAATCCTTCCCTGTGCATCTGGGAATAGAGTCCTTGATTTATTGCAGCTTAGGAGACCTGACAAAGTCATGGCAGTTGCGTAACGCGTGGGGGGGGGGGCAGGAGCCGGTGACGTATAGAGTGCAGATGAAATCTCGGAGGAAGGCAATAGCAGCCGAATATATATTTTTTTATGCACAGCTCTGTTTACTTAGAGGGACAGTGGGCAAGACAGCGCTACATTCGAATCTACGCATCCACAAGCTGCAGCCTCTTATATTTATTAGTGATGCACCAAAATTTTGGCAGCCGAAAATGGTGTTATCAGCATTTTGTCGATAGGAGAAAAAAAAGTTTGGACAATGGCGCCGAAAACGCACGCCATTTTACTGCGTTTATGGTGCGTTTTTAACGGGTCACGCTAACTGGTGTATTGCTGATGCATTCTTGCCGCATTTTCAATGCATTTAACAGGGAGGTTTGTTTTAGGAGTGTTTTTTTTCTTTTTACTGCCAAAATGCAGCAAGCAAGATTTTGAACACCACAACAGAAGCGCAATGGACCAGTGTGAAGACATACATAGAATCTAAAAAGGGATACATTTTTCTTGGAGGTTTTTTTTTTGCGCTAAAAAAGGTGTCTATAAACGGCTGGCAAATTCATATTCACGATATTCGTTAAAAAGTCAAATATATCTCTATAGCTCTCTCTATATATCTCTATAGCTCTCTCTATATCATCTCTATCTCTATCATCTCTATCTCTATCATCTCTATCTCTATCATCTCTATCTCTATCATCTCTATCTCTATCATCTCTATCTCTATCATCTCTATCTCTATCATCTCTATCTCTATCATCTCTATCTCTATCATCTCTCTCTATCATCTCTATCTCTATCATCTCTATCTCTATCATCTCTATCTCTATCATCTCTATCTCTATCATCTCTATCTCTATCATCTCTATCTCTATCATCTCTATCTCTATCTCTATCATCTCTATCTCTATCATCTCTATCATCTCTATCATCTCTATCATCTCTATCATCTCTATCATCTCTATCATCTCTATCATCTCTATCTCTTTTTTTTTTTTTTTTTTTTTTTTAAACTGTCATTTTCGGTCAAGTGCATCCTGAATTTTCGGTTTTGGCATCGAAATTTCCATTCGTTGCACCTCCAATATTTATACCATCAGTAGTGGACCTGGGCAACACAGAAGCTGTAGTAGTGCACCAGTTATTGTGCACATTAAAATGTGAGTGTTATTACATTGTTTTAATAAATCTTGGTTATTTTATGGGATTACACTAGGTTTTAAAATATTCTTTTCCTCTGGATTTGTGACACTATACATACAATCACGTGGAGGAGACACGGGATTCCAAAAAAATCAATATATCACGATTCTTTCCTTTAAAAAAGGGAGAGGCGCTTTTTGACTGAAAATATAGTAGGTCAAATAATTGAAGTCAGCTACTTTATGGCAGTGGAGAATGCTTCACGAGGCTTTTAGAAATTACAAAAGAGTGTAGAAACACATTTACTGTTAATTTGGACACTTATGGCACTTTAATAATAAAGACGATCACTACATTGATTCCTTTAATGAGATCACTAATTTACTTTTCTATTTGGGACTTGGCACAATATTGGACTTTTTGTTGATTTTTGTAATTACACTATATTGTCAAAAGTTTTGGGACGCCTGCCTTTACATGAATTTTAATGGCATTCCAGTCTTACTCCGTAGGGTTCAATATTGAGTTGGCCCACCCTTTGCAGCTATAACGGCTTCAACTCTTCTGGGAAGGCTGTCCACAATGTTTAGGAGTGTGTCTATGGGAATGTTTGACCATTCTTCCAGAAGAGCATTTGTGAGGTCAGGCACTGATGTTGGATAAGAAAACCTGGCTCGCAGTCTCCACTCTAATGCATCCCCAAAGGTGTTCTATTGGGTTGAGGTCAGGACTCACAAATGTAGACTACATAGTGCTCCTACTGAAGAAGCTCGAGGGCGATACGCGTATCGGAGGGAGGAGTCGAGCCCGTGACGTCACGCAGCCCCCCGTGATCCATGTGGAGTGGTGGGCGAGCAGACGTCGGATTTATACAGGAGTTTATGTGCCAATATTGTAAGTGTATTTTTATGGGGCAATTTTAATAAACTTTTAAAAAAAAGGGAGCACTATGTAGTCTGCATTTGTGATTACATGTGGCCGATGAACTTAAAGTGGAGTTGCACCCAAAATTGGAACTTCCACTTATAGGCATCCCCCCCCCCTTTGGGGTCACGTATGGGGGGGGGGGGGAGATTTACGACAGGGCCCCCTTGCACACTTTCGGGAGATGGACCACGGCCTGATCTTCTGGAAGTTCGGCCCCCCTCCTCCTTCCCCTGCTGCCGGGCCAATTGGAAAGAGCAGCGTGCTTCACGCATGCGCAGTAAGGAACCAGCAGCGAATCTGAAAGGCTTCACTGCCTGGTTCCCTTACCAGGAATGGCGGCGGCAGCACCTGAGAGTGGATCCAAAGATCGACTTGGGTACCGACATAGCGGGCGCCCTGGACAGGTAAGTGCCCTAATATTAAAAGTCAGCAGCTGCAGTTTTTGTAGCTGCTGACTTTTACTTTTTTTTTTGGCTGGACCTCCTCTCTAAAGAGAAGTGACACTGAGCTGAATCCCAGGAGTGGAGGAAGGAGATTGTGGTGGAGTTTATCACTGGAGTGAATATAGTCAGTGCTCATTACACTCATCCTTGAAGTAAGCAGATTTTTCAGCTGGTGGCGGCGTGCACTTTTGGGTGTTAACAGTTTGAGGATGGAAGAACGCAGTGGTGGAATAGACACATTTTGTGGACTTGTTTATATGGATTTATGAGAATTTTTTCTTAAATTTTTTTTTTTGCCCATTAAAGCGGTTGTATAGTCATTTTTTTTTTACTTTTACCTACAGGTAAGCCTATAATAAGGCTTACCTGTAGGTAAAAAAAATATCTCCTAAACCTTTACGGTTTAGGAGATATTCCCCTTGCTATGAGCCGCTGACTGCAGTGGCGCATGCGCACAGAGGATTCTCCGCTGAAGGCCGGCAACTGCCGGACCTTGCCGAGTAAGAAATCTCCCGCGCGCATGCACGGGAGTGACGACATCGCGGTTTCAGCCACTCACAGCGCTGGAACCGCGATACCCGGAAGACACGCCGAGGCAACATGACAGCTCCCTCGGCGTGGACCAGGTAAGATACCGACGCCTCGTTCTAAGGTAAGTATTTCATAATGAGCTAGTATGCGGTGCAAATCTATAAAGATTTAAGGTAGCGCTGCACTATGTGGGTTAATTTATGCACTGTTTGGTGAAATCACTGGGAGTGTACAGCAGCAAATGAACATTGTCCAGTTCTGGGCACCAGTCCTCAGGAAGGATGTACTGGAAATGGAGCGAGTACAAAGAAGGGCAATGAAGCTAATAAAGGGTCTGGAGGATATTAGTTATGAGGAAAGGTTGCGAGCACTGAACTTATTCTCTCTGGAGAAGAGACGCTGGAGAGGGGATATGATTTCAATATACAAATACCGTACTGGTGATCCCACAATAGGGATAAGGCTTTTTCGTAGAAGGGAGTTTAAGACACGTGGCCACGCATTAAAATTAGAAGAAAAGAGGTTTAACCTTAAACTACGTAGAGGGTTCTTTACTTTACTGTAAGAGCGGCAAGTATGTGGAATTCCCTTCCACAGGCGGTGGTCTCAGCGGGGGGCATCGATAGTGTTGAGAAACTATTAGATAAGCACCTGAATGACCACAATATACAGGGATATACAATGTAATACTGACATATAATCACACACATAGGTTGGACTTGATGGACTTGTGTCTTTTTTCGACCTCACCTACCATGTAACTATGCAACACATTTTATAATATTTTGGGTTTGTTTATTTTTTGGTTTTTGGTAAAATATCTTTGTAGCACTGTATGTAACATTTTACAAGTAGGGATGATTGGAATATAAAACACGTCTTACCAAAGAGTCTTTAACAACTTCACTCTTGTAAAATTCTGGAAGAAACAAACATTTGGTCAGAAAGGAACACAGTGTAGAATGTTTACATGTGCAGCTGTGGTGAAAACGATGACGACGCCACGGAACAATCCTGGCCATGCTACCAGAGTGCCCCCCCACACCCCCTTTACCAGCTCTCCTCTACACAACTACCACCAATGACTGGTTTTAGATGATGCAAGCTCTGGAGGATGGTCATACTGACTTTCACTACTCAGAAAGCTGCCGACCCAAAACAAAAAACAGGAGTTGAGAACAATAATGGTAAAGCCCAACTCCAAGATTATAAAAAAAAAAATCCCACTATTGCAGTGATGCAACTACCCATCAGCCGCCCCCCCCCCAAACACACACACACACAGAGATTGAAGTGTTAATAACCCTCATCAGGATTTTGTTTTTAACCACTTAAGCTCTGGAAGGTTTTCCCCTCTTCCTGACCAGGCCATTTTTTGCTATTCGCCACTGCGTTACTTTAACTAGTAATTGCGCAATCATGTAACACTGTAACCAATTGGATATTATATACCATATTTAATCAGTGTAAAACACTCACTTTTCCGCTCCAGAAAATAGAGGGCTAATCATGGTGGGGCGAGCGCCGCTAGATTACACATACCTGGGGTCTCTCGTTTGCTCGGCGCTCAGTCACACACAGTCCCACCTCGTGGATTGCTCATAGGATAGGCATCACATTTTCCAGCATTGGACCGGTGTTCTGGCGATCATAGGAGCCGTCCAGGAGGCGGGACTGTGTGTAACTGAGCGCCGAGTAAACAGGAGATCCCTCTGTGTAATCCGGCAATGTCGAGGCTGCTGATAGGCACTAATCAGGCGGCATCGATGGGCAACAGACGCTGCAGATGGGCACTGATCAGGCTGCATTAATGGGCACTGACCCTTATTTGGCTTCAAAGTTCTTTACTTAAAATTAAAGTTTTTTTCCTGAAACTTGCCTCTTAAAATTAAGGTGCACATTATACGCCTGTGCGTGTTATAGGCTGATAAATACGGTCATTTGTTTTCACAGAAATAGAGCTTTTTGGTAGTATTTAATTATTATTATTCACAATTTATATAGCGCCAACAGTTTACGCAGCGCTTTACAATGTAGAAGGGGACAGCACAATTACAGTACAATACAGAAGGTACAGGAGGGCCCTGCTCGTAAAGCTTACATTCTAAAGGGAGGGAGTGGTGGTACAAAAGGTAATAGATGCGTGGAATGATTGATGGGGTTGTTAGGTGGGTGTGGGATAGGGTTCCCTGAATAAGTGAGCTTTCAAGGATCTCCTAAAGGTGGACAGGTTAGGGGCTGATCGGATATACCAGGGCAGGGAATTCCAGAGGAAGGGAGAGGCTCTGGAGAAGTCCTGAAGACGAGCATGAGAGGAGGTAACAAGGGAGCTAGAGAGCAGGAGGTCCTGGGAGGAGCGAAGGGGACAATTTGGGCGATATCTGCAGAGGAGGTTGGTGATGTAGCTGGGGGCGATTTTGTGGATGGCCTTGTATGTTGTGGTTAGCATTTTGAATTTTATACGGTGGGGTAGGGGAAGCCAGTGAAGGGATTGACAGAGAGGGGCAGCAGTCATTTAATCAACACTACTCAACTTCTTTCCTTATTCTCAATCAATGAGACATGTCATAAAATAAAACAGAAAGACCATAGTGCTCTCTGCATCCAAACAGAGAGAGAAGCAGAGAGCACTATGGTCTTACCATTGTATTCTATGACATGTCTCATTGATGATCGAGAATAAGGAAAGAAGTGGAGTAGGGTTCTTCAGGGACGGAAGCAGGAAGAGTGTTGCAGTACCATCTTAAATGAAGCTCACTAAAGGCCATGACGACTCTGTAGTGGGGTCAGATATTGGAGGTGAGTAGGCACTTTATTTGGATCGCTGGATTCAGCTTAAAAGCACTTTCTGTATTGCCGTCGGCCTTGCTTTACTATTTGTCCTAAGAGTCTGCCAATAAGTTTGCATGAATATATGTACAAGTATATATGTTGGTGATTACGCTGACTATATTGTATTACACTGCATTTTCTGAAAGTCTACATTTATTAGCGACTTCCTGACATCTTTTTTCTTTTCCTTTGATTGAGCCAGATATAGAATCTAGTACAGACAAGGAGTGGACTGCTGCACTTATATCCCAGTTAGGCAGCTCAGGAAAGAATCTTGAGCAGTTTTCTCTTGCATACCTCTGTAAAGGTTTGACTCGTTGCACAAGTGCAGCGTGAAGTATGTGTCCAATAGACGGTAGCCATTCTTGCTGACAATGTTTCTTGCCGCAATACTCCGCAGGTGACGAAGACGTCTCTGGAAACATCAAAAGATCAGCAAATTAGTTAATGAAAAAAATTAAAAAGCTTAATATATAGTAGAAAAGCTCTGGGAGGGTATATCAAGCATTACAACACAGTCTACCAGCAACCGAGATAAAGGTTTATATATTTTAAAAACAGTTACGAGTATCTTTAGGTTAATTGGATCCTGTCTAAATTGTCCCTAGTATGTATGAATGTGAGTTAGGGACCTTAGATTGTAAGCTCCTTGAGGGTAGGGACTGATGTGAATGTACAATGTATATGTAAAGAGCTGCGTAAATTGACGGCGCTATAGAAGTAACTGAAATAATTAATAAATAAATCTTTAGGGCAATTACGAACCAGAATGAGTGCGCACATCATGGGGCAGCCTATATTATTGACAAAATGTCTATCAAATGTCTCTAAGTATTTTAAATATGCCCATGCAGGGCAATGTGGACCCATTTAGGTTTTGTGGTGTGGAAAGGGTTAAAGTATCTCCCAGAGGGGGCGACATCCACCGCAAACTCTTGGTAAGAGGTCCGGTGGATTTTTAACCTCCACAGCAGATTTTCCACAGGCTTGAACCATAAATATGATGTGGATCTTTTCTTAAAATAGCAGTCAAGTTTAGCTGTCTTTTACATTTTTCTCCAGCTTTCTACAAAATTCAATTAAGTGGTGTTTGAGACCTGTACATGGATTCTTATAGAATTGGAATTTATAAATAAAAAAAAGAAGAAGGAGGAACCAGGGTGGAGAAAAAAAAAAAAAACAAACAAAAAAAAAAAAGATTTTTTTTTTTTTTTATGTATTTTATTAAAATACTTTTGGAGTAAAGAACTATCCAAAGATAGTTTTCTATTTAAGATGCATTAACCTACCTGGCGGTGTGATTATGTCAAATTTTTGATGCTGAAAGCAGTACAATTGTTTGGATGGAAATTTGGCGTTTTTTATATTGTAGGCCTGTAATTCCTAGGAATACCTCACTAAAATCTGACCAAACGAGAGTCTAGTAGACAGCCCGGGTATGATAAAGTTTGAAACAAAATCAAAAGGGCGTGTGCCAGGATCTTGTCTTGCATACGAACGGTACACAATTGTCGTGCAACAAACACGAACTACGAGGAATTTCAGCTCTTGAGCGCCACCCTCTGGGCAACTTCTGCTAATTTTGTGTTTGGTGAACATAGATTCCGAGTATGCGTGTTTGTACTTTTGACTTATGTCACGGATTTGAGTACTGACCATACGAAAATCTGACGTCAAACCGTTGTCCACCGAAAATTTACTAGCCTGTCATCCAACATTTGTTGGCCGAAAGTTGGACAACAATTGTCAAAAGGAGCGTACCAATGGTAAGATTTTAGGACAACAGTCTGTCAACAGACAATCCCTGCCAATCAAAACGTGTGTACGAGGCTTTAGAGAAGACTTCACAAGAGCAAATACAGAGGGTTCACCACAAGGTGCAAACCATTTATAAGCCTGAATAGAAAAGTCAGAATGGACTTTGCTAAACAAAAAAAAAATGTTCATTTATATATATATATATATATATATATATATATATATATATATATATATATATATATATATATATATATATATATATATATATATATAAATAAATGAACATCAGGTGGGTTACCCTCTTGTCTTGATATCTTTGTTAAACCAAAGCACCGTCAGGGTGGACTCCCAAACTTCCACCATAAATAATAGAAAAACTCATGGAACGATGCTTGATGCCAAAATAAGTGTCCTTTACTGAAAAGTTAATCCATAGAATATTGCAAAATACAAGCAAGCCACTGTACAGTTCCGAGCGCCACTCGCTCTTCGTCAGGCTTTTCAGGCTGTGAAAAGCCTGACGAAGAGCGAGTGGCGCTCGGAACTGTACAGTGGCTTGCTTGTATTTTGCAATATTCTATGGATTAACTTTTCAGTAAAGGACACTTATTTTGGCATCAAGCATCGTTCCATGAGTTTTTATATATATATATATATATATATATATATATATATATATATATATATATATATATATATATATATATATATATATATATATATATATATATATATATAATAATAATAATATCTAAAAAAGCCAGACCAGTTCTGGAAAAGCATTCTTTGGACGTATGATACTAAGATTAATCTGTACCAGAATGACAGGAGGAAAAGTGTGGAGAAGGCTTGGAACAGCTCATGATCCAAAGCACACAACGTCATCTGTGGTCACATGATGGAGCTTGTGATGGCATGGGCATGCATGGCTTCCAGTTGCACTGGGTCATTGTTGTTTATTGATGTGACAGAAGCAGCCGGATGAATTCTGCAGTGTATATATTGTCAGCCCAGATTCAGCCAAATGCAGCAAAATTGATTGGACAGCTCTTCACAGTACAGATGGACAATGATCAAAAACACACTGCAAAAGCAACCCAAGAGCTTTTGAAGGAAAAGAAGTGGAATATTCTGCAATGGCCGAGTCAATCACCTGATCTCAACCCAATTGAGCATGCATTTCACTTGCTGAAGGCAAAACTAAAAAGGCAGATAGACTCACAAACAAAGAACTGAAGACAGCTGCAGTTAGGTCTGGCAAAGCATCAGAAAGGAGGAAACCCAGTCTTTGGTGATGTCCATGGGTTCCAGACTTCAGGCAGTCATTGCCAGTAGGATTCTCAATAAAATATTAATAATGAACATTTTATTTGTGATTATATTAATTTGTTCAATTACATTTGAGCCCCTGAAAAAAAAGGGGGGGGCGGACTATAAAAATGGTTGCAGTTCCTAAAATTTGTACTTGATATTTATGTTCAACCCCTTGAATTAACCCCTTAATGACCAGGCCATTTTTTGCCATACAGCACTGCATTGCTTTAATTGCACGGTAGTGCGACGCTGTACCCAAACAAAATGGATGTCCTTTGTTTCCCACAAATAGAGCTTTCTTTTGGTGGTATTTGACCACCTCTGTGGTTTTTATTTTTTGCGCTATAAACAAAAAAAAAAAAAATTGCTTTCTGCTAGAATACACATCCAAAAATTATATTATATTATAATATATATATTATTATATATATATATATATAATAAAATCCAACTTTCATCATCAGTTTAAGCAAATATGTAATATGTATTCTTCTACATATTTTTGGTTAAAAAAAATTCCAATAAGCTTATATTGATGGGTTTGCGCAAAAGTTATAGCATCTACAAACTATGGGACAGATTTAGGGATTTTTTTTTTTTTTTTTTTTACTGGTAAAGGCGGCGTTCTGCGATTTTTAGCAGGACTGCGATATTGCGGCGGACAAATCTGACCCCAAGTTACACTTTTTGGGACCAGTGACACCAATAAAGTGATCAGTGCTAAAATAAAAAATGCACTGATCAATGTATAAATTGCACTGGCAGGGAAGGGGTTAACACTAGGGGGGCGATCAAGGGGTTAACTCTGTTCCCTGGGTGTGTTTTAACTGTGTGGGGGATGGGCTTACTGGTACAACACAGATCACTGTTCACCTCATAAAAAACATACAGGTCATGTGACCTTAAAGCAGCCTATTCCACAAGACCGGTGAGTGTTGTAGGGTTTGTACTTTCATGGTTTGTTAGGGTGGGATCAGGATTGGTGAGAGGTGAGCCATTTTTATTATAGGTCTGTTTTTTGTTACTGATGCTACAACTGAATTCCAGGCTAACCATTAACATGTGTTTTACAGAAAGATAATGATAAGATAGAACAAGTAACAAAAATGGTGAAAGGTCGGGGGGGGGATAAAATATATCGAGAGCAACTTCAGGAACTTAAAAAGTGTTAATAAACCCAGGACTCTGCATTCACTATATCTGGTGTCCACAGTACACAGAACATGGAAATGCAATTATTTTAGTAAATATAAAATTTCTAAATTTCTTTTCTCACCGGCAGTATTTAGCAGTCTTGTGACTTCTATCAGGGTCTAAAGTGATTGTAAAGTCTATTTTTTTTTTTAAACAACAAACACTTGTTCACACTACAGAGACTTGGGATCTGAATTGTAAGTCCTCAAGTCGCCCCAAGTTGCTGGACATAAGAAATGCCATAGAAGTAAATGAAAACCGTCTTAATGTACACTACTGAAGTTGCTTCAACTTCAGAAAAGGTTCCTGTACTACTTCAAGGCGACGTGTACCCATAGATTTTAACGGAAGTCGCCTCCAAGTCAGATCTCCATCTATATTGAAGCGATTTTACAGGAAAAAGAAAATAATTTACTCAAGTACTTCCCACGTTTAGCCAGGCAACACCCCTCCCTTCCACAGAACTGATTACTCTGATTGGCCACGGCCAAAGTCGCCTGTCCCGGAGGCAACTTTAAGTCGTGTTGTAAGTTGCGCAAAGTCGCGCTGAAGCCGCCTTCTAAAGTCGCGCTGTAAGTCGGGTTGCCCTTGTGTGAACCGGCACTTACCTGCTCTATGCAGTTGGTGTTGCACAGAGCAGCCCGGATCCTCTTCTCGGGTCCCTCTTTGCTGCTCCTGGCCCCTCCCTCCTGTCGAGTGCCCCCCACAACAAGCAGCTTGCTGTGGGGTCACCGGAGCCGAGCTGCAGCTTCGTGTGTCCATTCAGACACAGAGCTGCCGTTCCGCCCTATCCCCTCTCTCACCCGATTGGCTTACTGACTTTGATTGACAGCCGCGAGAGCCGATGGCGCCGCTGCTGTGTCTCAGCCAATCAGGGGGGGGAGAGTCATGGACGGCTGAGGGACTCGTTGACATAGCGGGACAGAGAGGGGGCTCAAGTATTAGGGGGTGCTGCTACACACAAGGCTTTTTATCTTAAAGCATACGGACTCCGCTTTGCTCAGTGGGGGGGATCGATCTGTTCTGAACAAGTAGATGACAGGCCCATATTCGCTCACTGTGCTGAGACGGACCTGTCAGAGCCCTGCTGTCCTCTATGGGGAGACTGGATGAAAACGGACCGCTTGTCCGATCCCATTCTCCAGACGGATGGAAAACAGGGTCACCCATCCATCAGGATTTCATGGATTGGATAGCAGCGGGTGTCAGCAGACATGTCACCGCTGACATCCGCCGCTCTATAAGAGTGAATGGAAGGTCGATGGACCGCTCTGTTGCTTTTTTCTGCTGTCACTTTTCGATGATTCTGTGTGTATGTAATACAAGCTGCTTCTCCTGTTAAAATTCAAGAATTTTCATGAGCTCGTCTTGTGACCCAAGCACCAGTCTAAAAGACCGCCCCCCCCCCTTTTCCAATATTGACAGGAGCCTGGCTGATGTAGTAAGCAATGGGGGTTAATTTACTTAAACTGGGAGAGTGAAAAATCTGGTGCAGCTGTGCATAGAAACCAATCAGCTTCCAGTTTTATTGGCAAAAGCTTAATGCGGCTGTAAACCGCTGAAGAATTAAAAAAAAAACAAAAAAAAAAAATGAAAAATAAAAAAAACACATGCAGGACCTACGGGCTGCATTCACACCTGAGCGTTTTCAGCTCGTAAAACGGCCAAAAAAAACACCTAACAAGCAAAATCCCATTCATTTAAATGGCCCCTGTTCACACCTGAGCGTTTTGTAGCCTGAAGAAAAAACGCCTGAAGCTCAAAAAAGTACATGAGCTTCTTTTTGAGCAGATAACTGGCGTTGTTCTGCTTTTTACATTGGTGGCCTTTTGATCTGTACAAAATCGCGGCAAAAAACGCGCCACTTTCTGCCTGAAAACAAAACGCTCAGGTGTGAATGTAGCCTTAGAGCGTATCCGCCAATGAGGTCATCGGCTGCAGAGACACTAAATATCTTCTAAACAGTGCAAGTCTAGGAGATAGTCACAGTACCTACAGGTAAGTCTTATTATAGTGGTGTAAGAGTTTACAACCAGTTTAACCACTTCAGCCCTGGAAGGATTTATCCCCTTAATGACCAGGCAATTTTTAGCAATATGGCACTGCGTCGCTTTAAATGACAATTGCACGGTTGTGCGACATTGGATCCAAATAAAATTGATGTCCCCCCCCCCCCAAATAGAACTTTCTTTTGGTGGTATTTGATAAACGCTGCAGTTTTTATTTTTTGCACTGTAAACAAAAAAAAAAGACCGACAATTTGAAAAAAAAAATTTTTTTTTACTTTCTGCTATTAGGGCCCTTTCACACTGGGGTGGGGGCAGCGTCAGTGGTAAAGCACCGCTATTGTAAGCGGCGCTTTACCGTTGATATTCAGCCGCTAGCGGGGCGGTTTTGACCCCCTGCTAGCGGCCGAGAAAAGGTTAAAAACCACCGCAAATCGCCTCTGCAGAGGCGCTTTGCCGGCGGTATAGCCGCGTTGTCCCATTGATTTCAATGGGCAGGAGCAGTATACACTCCGCTCCTTCACCGCTCCAAAGATGCTGCTAGCAGGACATTTTTTTACCATCCTGCCAGCGCACCGCTCCAGTGTGAAAGCCCTCGGGGCTTTCACATTGGAGACAAAGCAGCGGCACTTTCGGGTCGCTATTATAATATGCAGGCGCTATTATTAGCGAAATAGCGCCTGCAAACCGCCCGTGTGAAAGGGCCCTAATACATATCTAAAAATATATACAGTATATGAAAAACAATATGTATTCATCAGTTTAGGCGAAAATGTATTCTGCGACATTTAAAAAAAAAAAAAAAATTACGCAATATGCGTATATTGATTGGTTTGCACAAAAGTTATGGTGTCTACAAAATAGTGGATTTATTGACTTTTTTTAAAATTGTTTTTACTGGTAAGGGCCCTTTCACACTGGGGCGGCGGTAAAGCGTCGCTATTGTTAGTATTTCAATGGGCAGGAGCGGTGAAGGAGCGGTATATACTCCGCTCCTTCACCGCTCCGAAGATGCTGTTAGGACTTTTCCCGTCCTGCTAGCGCACCGCTCCAGTGTGAAAGGCCCTCGGGGCTTTCACACTGGAGACAAAGCAGCAGACTTTCGGGTCGGTTTGCAGGCGCTATTATTAGCGCAATAGCGCCTGCAAACTGCCCCAGTGTGAAAGGGTCCTAATGGCGGCGATCTGCGAATTTTAGCAGGACTGCAACATTGCGGCGGACAAATCTGACCCCAAGTGACACTTTTTGGGGACCAGTGACATTATTACATTGATCAGTGCTTAAAAAAAAAAAAAGTGCACTGATCACTGTATAAAATGACACTGGCAGGGAAGGGGTTAACACTAGGGGGCGATCAAGTGGAGAATCAGATAACTATACCTTCTTTAAGGCCCCGTTCACACCTGACAGAGTTTTAAGGCAGAAAGTTGCGCGATTTTGTACAGGTCAAAAGGTCACCAATGTAAAAAGGATAAAAACCACTCAAATCTGCCAAAAAAAAAAAAAAAAAAAGTTCCAGAACTTGGTTGAGCTTCAGGCATTTTGCAGCGGAAATGTGTCAGGGCTGGGCTCAGCCCTTCCTTCTCTGAGCTGGCTGCTCAGCTGTCAGCTAATTGCCAGCTATTATCTCTCCACAGTTACTCACCTGTTGAGGATATCCTGCTCGTCAGTCCTCCCTACTTAAGCCGTCCAGTCGAGCTCTGCCTTTGCCTTGGTCAACATCACAGAAACTAATGCGATCCTGTTCAAGACTGGCTTTGCCGACATCCCTTCTGGCTCCAGATCCTGCTTGCTGTTCCACTACATTGATCCCTGACTTCTGGCTTGGCTGACTATCCGTTCCGGTTACTGAACTTTGGCTATGTTTTGACTAAGTTTGTTCTTTTATTATTAAACAAGTGTGATTTAACTGTACTTCTGTCTCGGCCTGATTTCATGGTTTGAACCATCTCCATAGAGAATAATAGATTTTTTTCCCCCTCCAGCGTTTTGTAGCTTCAGGCTTCAAGCTACAAAACGCTCAGGTGTGAATGGGGCCTAACAGATTCCCAAGACCTGGGTGTGTTCTGTGTGGGGGATGGGCTTACTGGGACAACACAGAGATCCTAGTGATCAGGAACAGCAGATCTCAGTGTTGTCCTCTGTCAGAACGGGGATCCGCCTTGTATCCGACCACTGTATCTCATGCACGGATCGACGTACAGATACGTCGGTTCGCGCCGCCCTGCCGCAGTATATAGGCGGTGGGCGGTCCGGAAGTGGATAATTGAACAAGCTGAAGTCAGAAGCAGATTAGCTACCATGCACAGCTGCACCAGATTTTTTCACTCTGCAATTCTGGTAAATCTACCCCAGATTAGCAGTATTTTCACTGTTAAGTAAAGGTCCCCTTTAACTCTCTCCCAAGAGCACTGAGGCAGGGCGCTGTGATGTTTCCAGGAAGCCATGTAAAACACACTACAATACCTCTCACCTGCCATCCTTTGCCTGCATTGCATAGAGAAGCACACAGACCCAGTGATAACATGGGGGTGACTATGGGAGGAAAGGGGGAAACCTGTTATGGCAAAATATACACACATTAAACTTCAGCTTTACTAATCTATCCCTTATTTTCGGTATGTGTAATCAGAAAAGCAGTATATCCCTAAAAACACATGCCAGGAATGAACTCAGGTATGCAGAACACATCCTAAAGCAAGCAATGATCACATGCCCTGCGTTATCGGACTAGCCCTCCCCGGAAGTTTCACACACAGATGCATCACATACTTGAAGTTAATCGGGAGCATGTGATCTGCGTTAGTTTCATGTGATGTGATACTGAACAAAGTCTAGGATTGTTAAACGTTCCCCTCTTAAAGGAAGCAACAAGGCGTAGACTAACCAGATTTTCAGCAAGGAGATACTAAGGACGTAATCTGGCTCCGAATTCCGGAGCCCACTCTGCTTCAAGTAGTGAACAAGACTCAAGGACATATTTTTTGTTACAGCCCCCAATTCCAATTCCGGAGTGTTACAACCCCCCAATTCCAAAAAGTTGTCCCAACTTTTTTTCCCCAAACCTACATAAAAACAGAATGCAAGGATTTGCAAATCATATAATCCCATATTTTATTCACAATAGAGAACATATCAAATGTTTAACTGTTTAAGGACCGCCCACCGCACATAAACTGCAGAAGGGCAGCACAGCCCGCACGAAACAATGTACCTGTACGTTGCTCGCTTCTTCCGGGGTCTGGGGGTGCGCGCGTGGCGCCGGAGACCCGCTCCTGCTGCGATTGGAACCCTGAACACACCATCCCCACCGTGGTGGTGGCAGCATCATGTTGTGGGGATGCTTTTCTTCAGCAGGGACAGGGGAGCTGGTGGGAAAATGGATGGACCCAAATACAGGGCAATCTTAGAAGAAAACCTGTTTAAGTCTGCAAAATCCAAAGATGTACCGAATTTTGCTTCCCAAAAGGATACACAGAATGGCAAACAATACTGAATACAGATTCCTACTCACCAGACATCATTGACTTTGTTTGCCTTATGACAAGAGAAGTCAACTCGGGCTTGTATGGTCTCCGTGACCGGATATAAAGCACAACCAGATCTCCCAGTCCGGCAGTTCGGGATACCACAGATAGGGTCTCTCAATTGGCAGGGTGGACCAGAAAAAAGAAAAAAAAAAAAAAAAACTCTTCACAGCGTAAAAAATAAAAAGTTAAAATTTTTTATTTAAAAGCCTTCAAGCAAAGTGACATCCATGGAAACATAAAAAAATCCCTTGCCCGATAGCCACATGTAGCGGGAAGCAATAAAATTGGTCTAGGGGTCAGCGTGCGTTCCAACGAGGACTCAGCAAGTAGTTTCCATGGATGCCACTCTACTTAAAGGCTTTTGAATAAAAACTTTTTTACGCTATAAAGGGTTTTCTTCTTCATTTTGGTCCATCCTGCCAATTGAGAGACCCTATCCATGTTATCCTGAACTGCCTGGCCGGGAGATCTGGTCTGTGTTTTATATCCGGTCCACAGAGACCATACAAGCCCAATTTGACTTCTCTTGTCGTGAGGTAGAGAGACTCAATGACGTCTGGTGAGTAGGGATCTGTATTCAGTATTGTTTGCCATTTGTGTATCCTTTGAGAAGCAAACTTTGGTACATCTTTGAATATTGCAGGCTATATGCATACCTGGGAGAATTGTCTACATAGGATTACAGATTTTATATCACCTATTGCATGGACTATATCTTATATATTTCTTCAATTTTGCCACAGTAAATAATGTTTTTTTGATTTTATATTTCTTTTTTTATTGTGTTTGCACATTGTCACTTTAATACTCATTTGTTGTATACACAGTAGCAAGCGCTGTTAATCACGGAGCTTCTCTCCAGTGTACTATTTATCACATTATAACCCACACACACAGTATTGATTTGTAGATAAATAGTTGTGGCGCGGTTGTATATATATGCGCTGGCACATAAGCTTTATATTCAAGCAAAAGACTTGAGACTGGGGTGGAGGTTCACCTTCCAGCAGGACAACGACCCCAAACATACAGCCAGAGCTACAATGGAATGGTTTACATCAAAGCATATTCATGTTTTGTAATGGCCCAGTCAAAGTCCAGACCTAAATCAAATTGAGAATCTGTGGCAGTACTTGAAAATTGCTGTTCAGACGCTCTCCATCCAATCTGACAGAGCTTGAGATATTTTGCAAAGAAGAATGGGCAAAAATGTCACTCTAGATGTGCAAAGCTGGTAGAGACATCTCCAAAAAGACTTGCAGTTGTAATTGCAGAGAAAGGGGGTTCTACAAAGTATTGACTCAGGGGGACTGAATACAAATGTACCCCACACTTTTCACATATTTATTTATAACAAAAAAAAATAAATAAAACCATTTATCATTTTCCTTCCACTTCCCAATTATGTGCCACTTTGTGTTGGTCTATCACATAAAATCCCAATAAAATACATTTACATTTTTGGGTGTAACATGACGAAATGTGGAAAATTTCAAGGGGTATGAATACTTTTCAAGGCACTGTAAGCCCCTTGCACACAAGGAGCATCTAGCCCCTGTACATCCAATCCCGGCGTTACTGGTAGCACTCAGAAAGCAAACCAGACTATACGAGGGGTCTTCAAAAAAAAAAAAAAAAAGTTTACACACTTATATTTGAGTTAAAAAAAAAAAAAGTGTAAATTTTTTGAAGAAGAACCCTTGTACTAAAAATATAAACTAAAGCACAAAGGAACACAAGAGAAGAACTACGGCAATGAGACCACAATCTGCTGTTTAACCCCTTCACGCCGACCGTACGCAAAATTTGCATTCATGGCTTGAAGGGGTTATACCATGATGATGCCTGCAGCTGTACCCATTTTTTAGAGCAGGCGGTTTGCTCTTTAGGCTGGATTCACACCTAGGCATTTTTGGTGCTTTTTGCATTTTGCAGATTTGTACTACAGAAAGTGTTCCATAGGAAACAATGGAGAATGGACTGTAGTCCAAATCTGCAAAATGCAAAAAGCACTAAAACTACCTAGGTGTGAATCCAGCTTTAGGGATAACAACCGATGCGGCTGAAAGGGGGGAACTCCCTCCCCCCTCCCGCTGCTCTTTCAGGGTCTCCCATCCCACCGGGAGACCAGAGCCACCAACCGGCGCATCCGCCGGCTAAGCTGAGACCCGAACAAAGCTGGATTTGGCTCTGATCCGGTCTTCGTAGTAAAATCCCAGAAGCAACGTCACTTCTGTATTACTCAGCTGCCAATGGCACCACTTTAAAATGAATGACACTAAACAGAATCGCCAATTTTGGTGATCTCAATACTTTGAAGTGCAAAGGAGGGATTGGGGGTCTTTTAGTACCCGTCACCACCTATTACTGTCACAAGGGATGTTTACATTTCTTGTGACAGCAGTAAAAGTGATCAGATTTTTATTTTGTAAAGGGTAAAAAATAAAGGAATAAGAAAAAAAAAAAAAAAGTAAAGTCCCCCATCCCTGCATGCGCACGCAAAGAATACGCAAACGTAAATTGCACCTGCAAATGTAAACGGTGTTCAAATCACACATGTGAGGTATCGCCACAATTGTCAGAGTGAGAGCAATAATTATAGCAAAAGACCCCCTCTAACCTGATAACCGTTACATTTTTTTAAAGCGTGGCCTATGGAGATTTTTTTAGGTACTGTAGTTTGTCACCATTCAACGTGTGTGCACAATTTCAAAGCATGACATGTTGGGCATCTATTTACTCGGCGTAACATTATCTTTCACATTATACAAAAAATAAAAAAAATTGGGCTAACTTTACTGTTTAGTTTTTTTTTTTTTTTTTTAATTCATTAAAGTGTCCTTTTTGCACAAAAAAAAAAAAAATGCGTTTGAAAGACAGCTGCGCAAATACAGTGTGACATAAAATTCTGCAACGATCACCATTTTATTCTCTAGGGTCTCTGCTAAAATTTATAATATTTAATGTTTGGGGTTCTAAGTAATTTCCTAGCAAAAAATACTGATTTTAACTTGTCAGAAATAGGCTTAGGCGTGGCAGAGTTAATAGACCGACTCTGAGCAAGAAGAACATGTTAGAAAATTGGCACATGCTGCAAGCTGACTATTACTTTCCACACACAAACAATGGTCCGAGACACAGGACTATTAGAGGTAAGGAAACACCAGTAATGGGTTTCAAAATTCACAACAATGTAAAGAAATCCCTTTAGACTGAGAAGAGGATATAGGTTTCCAACAAAGCTAATTACCTTTATAAATGCAGTAGCAAGTTTGTTTTCTGTAGCATGAAGCCATGACAGTCCTCTCAACACCGAGCTTTCTGCACTGAAACACACCAGGGGCAAAAACATGACCACCCAGACCTACAACTTATCCCTAATCCTGACATATAACCCTTCCGCGCTAACTTCAACTTACTTCCAAACACTTAAAGGTGTATTTATATATATAAAAAAAAAAAAAAAAAAACATAGGCTACACTCACACCTGCCATTAAGGCCGATGTGAAATTGTAGCGGCAGTTTCTTCTGTGACTTTCAGCGGCCACCAGCCCCTTTCACTATGACAGGTTGCTGGTGGCCGCAGTCATTCGCCACTCTCTGCGCATCCAGCAATTACCGGTGGTGATCACTCCTAGACACACTGTGTGCATCTAGCAGCAATCACCGCAGGTAATCTCTGGTTGTGCAGAGAGCTGTAAAGTAGCTGAAGCCGCCGGCAACTGGCCATTGTAGTGAATGGGCCTAGCCACAGCAGGAATGTCCGATTCCTGTCGCTACTAATCGCAACGGCTCTAATCACCGGTGTGAATGAACCCCAAGTGCCGGTTCACACTGGGACAACTTGTCAGGTGACCTAGCTGCCTGACAAGTAGCGTCCCTTTCTGTACAATGGAACCGTTCTAATCGGAGCAACGCAAGTTGCTCCGACTTAGAAAAAGGTTCCTGTACGACTTTGGGGGCGACTTGCATTGACTTCTATACAGAAGTCGTTTTGCAAGTCGCCGCCCCTGTCGTGTCCAGGTCACCTGAGGCAGTCGCGCTGCAAGTCGTGTTGCCTCAGTGTGAACCGACACTAAGGGTCAAGCTCTATGAGAGGCTGACAACTGCTGCAGCTGGATGGTGCACCTAGCAATACTTACATTTAAGGCAGTATACGTCCAGGGGCACATTATGGCCACTAGATGGAGCGGAGTATGACAGGAAATATACAGGCCCCCTGCATCACCTGAAATACCCATTTGATCCTGCCTGGTTGTGCCCTCCCCCTGTAATCTGACCACGGTTTATCATGGCTGGTGAGCCCTGACACTGGTCAGTTTACGTGCCTCCTTCAACCGAAGCTCTCCTCTCTCCCCCGACCCCCCCCCCCACTCCTCCCTGCCTGTCAGCTCCATCCACTCCACGATCCTCCCCTCCTGCTAGTAAAATAGTGTATTTGTCCCTGCAATCCACTCCGTTAGATAACATGTGCCCCACTGTATGTCCTTTATTAACCACTCAAGGACTAGAAGATTTTCCCCCTTAATGACAAGGCCATTTTTTGCAATACGGCACTGAGTCACTTTAACTGATAAACTGTGACGCTGTGCCCAAAACAAAATTGACGCCCTTTTTTTTTCCCCCCACAAAAAAAAAAAAAAAAAAAAAAAGCCTTTTTGGTGGTATTTGATCACCTCTGCGGTTTTTATTTTTTGCGCTATAAACAAAAAAAAAAAAAAAAAAAAAGGGGAGAGACAAAGGGGAGAGAGCCACCAATTGTGCAAGTTCACCCACTTAAAAAGATGAGAGAGGCCTGTAATTGTCATCATAGGTATACCTCAACTATGAGAGAAATGTGGATGTGGAAACAAATCCAGACAATCACATTGTCTGATTTTTGAAAGAATTTATTTGCAAATTATGGTGGAAAATAAGTATTTGGTCACCTACAAACAAACAAGATTTCTGGCTCTCACAGACCTGTATCTTCTTCTTTAAGAGGCTCCTCTGTCCTCCACTCATTACCTGTATTTTTGGCACCTGTTTGAACTTGTTATCAGTATAAAAGACACCTGTCCACAACCTCAAACAGTCACACTGTAAACTCCACTATGGTGAAGACCAAAGAGCTGACAAAGGACACCAGAAACAAAATTGTAGACCTGCACCAGGCTGGGAAGACTGAATCTGCAATAGGCAAGCAGCTTGGTGTGAAGAAATCAACTGTGAGAGCAATAATTAGAAAATGGAAGACATACAAGACCACTGATAATCTCCCTCGATCTGGGGCTCCACGCAAGATCTCCCCCCGTGGGGTCAAAATGATCACAAGAACGGTGAGCAAAAATCCCAGAACCACAAGGGGGGACCTAGTGAATGACCTGCAGAGAGCTGGGACCAACGTAACAAAGGCTACCATCAGTAACACACTACGCCGCCAGGGACTCAGATCCTGCAGTGCCAGACGTGTCCCCCTGCTTAAGCCAGTACATGTCCAGGCCTGTCTGAGGTTTGCTAGAGAGCATTTGGATGATCCAGAAGAGGATTGGGAGAATGTCATATGGTCAGATGAAACTAAAGTAGAACTGTTTAGTAGAAACACAACTCGTCGTGTTTGGAGGACAGAGAATGCTGAGTTGCAACCAAAGAAGGCCATACCTACTGTGAAGCATGGGGGTGGCAACATCATGCTTTGGGGCTGTTTCTCTGCAAAGGGAACAGGACGACTGATCCATGTACATGAAAGAATGAATGGGGCCATGTATCGTGAGATTTTGAGTGCAAACCTCCTCCCATCAGCAAGGGCATTGAAGATGAAACGTGGCTGGGTCTTTCAGCATGACAATGATCCCAAACACACCACCCGGGCAACGAAGGAGTGGCTTCGTAAGAAGCATTTCAAGGTCCTGGAGCGGCCTAGCCAGTCTCCAGATCTCAACCCCGTAGAAAACCTTTGGAGGGAGTTGAAAGTCCGTGTTGCCCAGCCACAGCCCCAAAACATCACTGTTCTAGAGGAGATCTGCATGGAGAAATGGGCCAACATACCAGCAACAGTGTGTGACAACCTTGTGAAGACTTACAGAAAATGTTTGACCTCTGTCATTGCCAATAAAGGATATATAACAAAGTATTGAGATGAACTTTTGATATTGACCAAATACTTATTTTCCACCATAATTTGCAAATAAATTCTTTCAAAAATCAGACAATGTGATTGTCCCGCACACCCTGCAGGTGTGTTCTAACTGTATTGGGGGGGGGAATGGGCTGCCTGGGGAAACACACAGATCCTTCTTCCTGCATAGCAGAAAAACAGGATCTGTATGATCTCCCCTGTCAGAATGGAGGAAATTTGCCTTGTTTACACAGATAGATCTCCGTTCTGTCACTGCAGGGAACGATCGCAGTTAGCCGGTGGACATAGAGTCCTCCGCCCCACCCGCTGATTGGCTCCCTGCGCGCCCACAAACTAGAGTTCCCAAGCCGACATACAACGGCAATTCGCGGGAACGAGCTGACCTGCCGCAGTACAATGGCAGCGGCTGGTCGGCAAGTGGTTTAAGAAAAAAGCCTATTTCTACCTTATATCAGAGCGTTTCCCAGCGCTCACGTGACTCCTCGGCTCTCTTCCTCTCCTCCTGACATCAGCGGGAGTACTCAGCCCCTCCCATTACAGCTGTCAGACTGGCAGAGGAGAGAGCCGAGGAGTCACATGAGCGCCCTGAGACGCTCTGATATAAAAAGGTAGAAATAGACTTTTTTTTTTTTTTAAATAAAGGACATACAGCGGGGCACATGTTATTATCTAATAGAGTGGATTGTAGAGACATGACAAGTGGCTTTACAACCACTTTAAAGTAGAAGTCCACCCCAACACTAAAATCCCTGCATCTACAATCTAACACTAACCTATCTAGCCCTGTAAAGAAGAAATTGGTATACATCCCTTTTTTTGAAGCCGCTCCGACCCCATCCCTAGGTGAGCTGTCAGCCCCAGCTTCGCTGTGTAGGCGGGTGTAGAGGACACGTTCGACAACGGAAGCCCCATAGTAAGTCTATGGGTGGCGTCACATCTCATTCATTTCACAGCTGTTGGTCGTGTCCTCTGCAGAGCTTCCACCGCCAGTATGTTCACTGATTTTTTTTTTTTCTTTACAGGGCTAGATAGGTTAGTGTTAGATTGTGGATGTCTGTAGATGCAGGGATTTTAGTTTTAGGGAGGACTTACACTTTAAGTAAATTTTCAAGCTGAAAATGCACACTTTAGCATGTATGGAGGGACAGAGGAAGAAAGAAGGGAACGGCATTAAATTATACCTGTAAATTTGCCCCCTACATAGGCATATCAAATCTTCATTGGAATGTTCAGCCCTTTCCTTTCCAACATTAAACTAACCTGTGACCCTAAGCATAACCATCTATAACAAACCCCTAATCTTCCCTCTAACAGCACATTGACCCTTCATTGCCATTGCCAGAGCCGTTTTGTGGGGTTTTTTTGCACGTTTCAAATCATTTCAGCCCTGTAGATTGCATAAACCCCCCAAAACATTATATTTTCTGAAAGCAGATACTCTAGAGCAGGGGGGGTGCTCAACCTGCGGCCCTCAGAGCTCTCTGATGTAGCCCTTGACCTCAAACCAGGGAAGTGCGCTTCTTTTATATCCTGTGGGTATGGTGTGCATTCTGAAAGTGCACCACACACGCAAGATACACTATTTTGTCAAAAGTATTAGGACACCTGCCTTTACACACACACACATGAACTTTAATGGCATCCCAGTCTTAGTCCGTAGGGTTCAATATTGAGTTGGCCCACCCTTTGCAGCTATAACAGCTTCAACTCTTCTGGGAAGGCTGTCCACAAGGTTTAGGAGTGTGTCTATGGGAATGATTGACCATTCTTCCAGAAGAGCATTCGCGAGGTCAGGCACTGTTATCAGTTGGACGAGAAGGCCTGGCTCGCAGTCTCCGCTCTAGCTCATCCCAAAGGTGTTCTATCGGGTTGAGGTCAGGACTTTGTGCGGGTCAGTCAAGTTCCTCCTCCCCAAACTCGCTCATCCATGTCTTTATGGACCTTGCTTTGTGCACTGGTGCTCAGTCATGTTGGAACAGGAAGGGGCCATCCCCAAACTGTTCCTGCAAAGTTGGGAGCATGAAATTGCCCAAAATGTCTTGGTATGCTGACGCCTTAAGAGTTCCCTTCACTGGAACTAAGGGGCCAAGCCCAACCCCTGAAAAACAACCCCACACCATAATCCCCCCTCCACCAAATGATTAAGAGGGGTGGCCCAATACTTTTGGCAATATAGTGTGAATGAGAGAGTCTGGGGTGGAGGAACTTGAATGGCCTGACTTCAACCAAATAGAACACCTTTGGGATGAATTAGAGCAGAGACTGCGAGCCAGGTCTTCTCATCCAACAGCACCTGACCTCACAAATGCACTTCTGGAAGAATAGTCAAACATTCCCATAGACACACTCCTAAACCTTGGACAGCCTTTCCAGAAGAGATGAAGCTGATATAGCTACAAAGGGTGGGCCAACTCAATATTGAACCCTACAGACGAAGACTGGGATGCCATTGAATTTCATGTGCGTGTAAAGGAAGGTGTCCCAATACTTTTGATATAGCGATATAGACACATACACACAGTTGTGGTCATAAAGTTTACATGCCCTGGCAGAATTTATGATTTCTTTGCATTTTTCAGAGAATATGAATGATAACACAAAAACTCTTTCACTCATGGTTAGTGTTTGGCTGAAGCCATTTATTATCAATCAACTGTGTTTACTCTTTTTAAATCATAATAACAGAAACTACCCAAATGACCCTGATCAAAAGTTTACATACCCTGGTGATTTGGGCCTGATAACATGCACACAAGTTAACACAAAGGGGTTTGAATGGCTATTATAAAAGGTAACCATCTTCACCTGCGATCTGTTTGCTTGTAATGTATGTGTGTATAAAAGGTCAATGAGTTTCTGGACTGCTGACAAACCCTTGCATCTTTCATCCAGTGCTGCACTGACGTTTCTGGATTCTGAGTCATGGGGAAAGCAAAAGCATTGTCAAAGGATCTGCGGGAAAAAATAGTTGAACTGTATAAAACAGGAAAGATATAAAAAGATACCCAAGGAAGTGAGAATGCCAATCAGCAGTGTTCAAACTCTAACAAGTGGAAAATGAGGGGTTCTGTTGAAACCAAACCACGGTCAGGTAGACCAACTAAAATTTCAGCCACAACTGCCATGAAAATTGTTTGGGATGCAAAGAAAAACACACAAATAATTTCAGGTGAAATACAGGACTCTCTGAAAACATGTGATGTGGCTGTTTCAAGATTCACAATAAGGAGGCACTTGAAGAAAGATGGGCTACATGGTCGAGCCGCCAGGAGAAAGCCATTACTACGCAAATGCCACAAAGTATCCCGCTTACAATACGCCGAACAGTACAGAGACAAGCCTCAAACCTTCTGGCACAAAGTCATTTGGAGTGATGAGACCAAAATTGAGCTTTTTGGCCACAAACAATACATTTGGAGAGAGTCAACAAGGCCTAAGATGAAAGGTACACCTTTCCTACTGTGAAGCACAGAGGTGGATCGCTGATGTTTTGGGGATGTGCAAGATACAAAGGCACAGGAAATTTGGTCAAAATTGATGGCAAGATGACAGCAGTATGTTATCAGCCAGGAAGCTGCACATGGGACGTACTTTGACATTCCAACATGACAATGATCCAAAACACAAGGCCAAGTAGACCTGTCATTGGCTACAGCAGAATAAAGTGAAGGTTCTGGAGTGGCCATCTCAACCTCCTGACCTCAATATCATTGAGCCACTCTGGGGAAATCTGAACGTGCAGTTCATGCAAGACAGCCCGAGAATTTACAGGAACTTGAGGCTTTTTGCCAAGAGGAATGGGCAGCTTTACCATCTGAGAAGATAAAGAGCCTCATCCACAAATACCACAAAAGACTTCAAGCTGTCATTGATGTTAAATGGAGCAATATATGGTATTAAGAACTGGGGTATATAAACTTGATCAGGATCATTTGGGTAATTTCTGTTGCCATTATTATCCAAAAAGAGTAAAAACAGTTGATTGATAATAAATGGCTTCAGCTAAACACTAACCATGAGTGAAAGAAAAGTTTTGGTGTTATCATTCATATTCTCTGAAAAATGGCCAAGAAATCAAATTCTGCCAGGGTATGTAAACTTTTGAGCACAACTGTGTGTGTGTATATATATATATATATATATATATATATATATACACATACACACACATACATACATACATACACACACACACACACACACACACTTCCCCTCCAAGTAAGAGAAGTCAATTGAATGGAACAAACCAACTAACCACCACTGAAAACCTCATAGCAACAGAAGCTATTTGTGAAATAAAATTGCATAACTGAACGGGAGACAGAGGCATGATGTAACCTCATACAGTCACAAAACGGAACATCCAGACGTTTAAAAACAAATGAAAGGACATCAATAACCAAAACTTTTTTTTTTCTAGTTTGAGATGGAGAAAGCATAGAACCCCTGTTAGGTTTTACTGCTATCCTGGGCTCCTTTGGAGAGATTTCTCCTGAGTTCCGGTCTTGGGGACACCTTTTCTAGCAGACAGGACATGAGGGGAAATGTTCAATAGAGCCAAAGACATAGGAGGAAGCTGACAGAGGTTCTAGGCTGCCTCTACCCGACCTCACAAAAGAATTTGTACTTCTATCTGTGTTGCTCTGAGTCTCCCTCAATTTCTGGTAAAACTGTCACCAGAAGAGGAAGCGAGGGGAAATTTCTATAATGGAGCCCTGGAAAGCAGTAGAATCTGCCAGGGGTTCTAGTCCTTCACCAATCCATTCTTTAAAAAAGAAAAAAAAAAAAAAAAAAATGGGTTGCAGTTGGTAAAAAGTACTGCCCTCTGAACGCTTTGGGGGGAATTTTTGCTGCACCACGATGCAATGCATTGTGGTTAGCTCATGCATGCCTTTCAGCTTAAGTGGGTGGTAAACAGGCAAGCTGCCTATTTTTACTGCCCCAACTACAAGTGTAAACTCGGCCTCAGACTAGATTTAGACATGCGTCTAAACCTGCTCCTCCTCTGAAAAGCAATCCCCTTTCAGAAGTGGTGCCCTCTTCACCACCTCTTTTAAAAAGGAGTTGCAAAGGTAGAAAGTTTATTTTAATGCATTCTATGCATCAAAATAAAAAGCATTCTGTGTGCAGCAGCCCCCCTAATACTTACCTGATGTCCCTCTCTGTCCAGTGATGTACACAAGTGTCTCAGCCGCCCGAGATTCTCCCTCCTGATTGGCTGAGACACAGCTGGGGCGCCTTGGCTGGCGCTGTTGTCAAAGTCAGCTAGCCAATCAGGGGAGAGAGGGGGAGGGGCTCAGTGTCTGGACACTCGGAGCTGTGACTCGGCTCAGGTGCCCCAATAGCAAGCTGCTAGCTGTGGGGGCACTGAACAAGAGGGAGGAGCCAGGAGCAGCGAAGAGGGACCAAAGGAGGAGGATTGGGGCTGCTTTGTGCAAATCCATTGCAACAGGGCAAGTATAAGATGTTTAGGAGGTGTACCGAATATAAATTTGGTTCCCGAAAACTGAAACCAAAAATGACAGTTTTAAAAAAATATTTTTATATATAATTGTATTATATTCCACTTTTTAATTATTATCATCAATTAAAATTAATATGAAATTTATTGTTCGCCATTATTGGCACATTTAGTGCAAGAAAAGCTCAAGAAAAATGCAGTCTGCAGTCTCTAACCATCTCTTGTATCATGTCTGCAATCTCTTAAACTTATTAGCAAAATTTCAATTCGGTGCACCTCTAGCAGACATGATACACGAAATAGTCAGAGGCTGCAGACATGATACACGAAATAGTCAGAGGCTGCAGACATGATACAAGAAATAGTCAGAGGCTGCAGACATGATACAAGAAATAGTCAGAGGCTGCAGACATGATACAAGAAATAGTCAGAGGCTGCAGACATGATACACGAAATAGTCAGAGGCTGCAGACATGATACAAGAGATCAATGTAGCCTCACCAGTGCTCAGATCACACAGAGCGGCGAACTCCCACTGTGTCACGGAGCTGGATTTGAAATGCCGTGCCGGGCGGCCGCAGTAACAAAGTCCCATCTTCTATGATAGACGTCACACCGATTCAATTTCCCGGCATGGGATCAGTGTGCCGCCTATCACAGGAGGCGGGATTTTGTTACAGCGCCCCATGACACAGGGAGATTGTCGCTCTACGTGACAAGGAGAGGAGGAGGAAGGGGAGGACTGGGGCGCGCCAGGATGACATCCCTGCAATGTGCAGCACCCGGGTCAGACCGCCCCCTTTTCTGTGTCATTATTGGCACAATTTTTTTCTTTCGGCCGAATGAAAAAAAAAAAAAATACCATTCTCGGGCCGATATTTTTCGGCGGCCAAAATTTCTGTGCACCTCTAAAACAGGTTTGTTATTTTTATAGGGGAAAAAAATAAAAATAAAACTAGACTTTACAATCACTAACCCCATTTTTGCACTGCATGCAGTTGTGGGGCATTTGTGTCGATTCCCCATCCACTTGAATGGATCGCTTTCGTCAAGCTCCACTCCACTTTTGTTGAGAAAAAAAAAAACAAACAATCCCCTCTGGGTGATCTATGTACATTACAAGGATTTTATCAAACTTTGTTGCAGATTCCTACCTTTTGTTATTGTGAAGAAATCCCTGTGTGTTTGTCTGTGTCCATGTGATAAGTGAATCTAATGGGAGTGGTTTCAGATGGGGGGGCATGATGGGGCGGTGACGTCACAAGGGGGCGGGCCTCTGGATGTCGTCGACGGGTGGCCACGCCCCATGGCTATATAAGTAATGGCACACGGCGGACCCAGTATTACAGTGGGGAGAACACCAGAGGGAGAAAGGAGACCTGGCAGAGGGAGAAGACAGCAGAGAGAAGAGAACCGGCAGAGGGAGAAGAAATCGGAAGGAGAAGAGATGTCGGAGCTGCTTTAATAAAATTACTCTCTCAAAAACCTGTGTGGGTTTTTATATTTGACACTTTTTTTTTAGGCGAATGGGTAGGGGTACAATGTATGGGGATCCCATTGTACCCCATACTCATTCACATAGGGTGGGGGGGCCGGGATCTGGGGGCCCCCCTTGTTAGAGGGGGCTTTCGGATTCCGATAAGCCCCCCACCTGCAGACCCTGACAACCACCGGCCAGAGTTGACGGAAAGAGGCCCTTGTCCCAATCAACATGGGGACAAGGTGCTTTGGGGTGGGGGTGGGGGGGTGCAGGGCCCCCCCTGCCCCAAAGCACCCACTCCCCCTTGTTGAAGGCATGTGGCCTGGTAAGGTTCAGGAGGGGGGGGGGGGGTTCGCTCGTCCCCACCCCTTTCCTGACCTGCCAGGCTGCGTGCTTGGATAAGGGTCTGGTATGGATTTGGGGGGGGACCCCACACAGTTTTTTTTGGCGTGGGGGGTTACCCTTAAAATCCATACCAGACTGGTATGGTCTTGAAAGGGGAGCCCTAAGCCGTTTTTTTTTTTTTTTTTTTTTTTTTTTTTAAATTTGGCATGAAGTTTCCCCTATAGATTCTTACCAGACTCAAAGGGCCTGGTATTGTCAGGATCAAAGTCAGATCCCATTCATGAGGTCGAAGTCGAACTTCAAGTCACATGGCAAAGTCGGATCTACAGTCGTATGACTGTTGTGTGAACCCAGCTTTAGATGCGATTTCCTACTGGGAGTATCTCACCAAAAATTGCATTTTTGTTGGCATTTTTGTTGCAGTGGATGTGGATATTTGTGCTATGCTTGTATAACAAATACATCTATTTTTCAATCAGAGTTTTGGGGTTTCTGGGGCAGCGGGTGACGGCGGCGAGCTGTGTCCTCCATGCGTCTCCTCCCCTCTTCTTGATAGGCGTCCAATTACAGCGTCTGTCGTTTCAGCCAATCAGGTGACGGGTAACAAACCCGCGCTTCCCGATTGGCGGAGAGTCGGTTAAGTGTTAGAACAGCGAATATTCGCTGTTCTAACACCTGAGTGAACTGTGAGCGCAATCCCCTGCGCTCGCAGTTCACCTTTTTTTGAAGCCTTATTAGAGCCTATGGCTCTAATCAGGTGCTTTAAAAATACACCTCCGCTGCTGTAATTCAGGCGTCCAATAGGGGCCAGATGCCTGAATAAGGGGCGGCGGACGTGGATAGATTCATCATGCTATGCATGAATCTATTCATTACTCATATAGGGGGGTGTCTGGAGAGAGAGGGGGCGGCGCCCGTAATGGACGCACCGCCACTGAGCTCAACCATGATTTTAACAGACACGGTAACCGCAATCCCCCCCCCCCCCCCCAACCACACTAATATCTAAACATAGTCTTAGGGCTGCACTTGACCCTCTGCATGTGTTGCATTTCTTGGAATACATTATGTATATTGGAGATGCACCTGCACTGCACGCAAAGCAGGTCTAATACAGCTTTTTGCGTTTAAATGCATGTCCTTGTATAATGCTTAAAGTACAAGCCAGCGTCTGAAAGCAATGGCTATATACACAGGCCATAGGAATGACCAGTAAGCATCAGGACGACGGATGACAAGGGATCTAGAAAACTGTAAAAGTTCAAAAGGCACTTTTTATGTCTTTATACGCAAGAGGCCGATATTACATCATTGTATTCTGAGTTCAATATTCCCAATAAAACATTAAAAACGCCGGAGCGCTGGCAGAGCAGAGCACAGGCAGCTGGGAGAAGTTATCCATTATTCATTGTGTAGCTTGTAATGCTAGCATCGCTGATAATGGGTACAAGAGAGAGATGTACAGTCAGCAGCATGGTGCCCCAGATAGATCTAGTAACAGCAACAGAAGCACGTCGTAGTCCATGGCTTTCACCCACGCTGCCGGGGAATGAGGCAGCAGAACTACCTGTAGTAAACACTGACCATACAAACAGTACCAGTCATTGCCTGAATCATGTCATCAGCCAGTCCCACCAGATGAACCCGTCTGCAGCATCACAACACACAGCTGTGATACCCAACACAAAGCACAGCGATTGTTATCACAGAGACAGATTCAGATAAGAGGCCTGCAAGAAGAACCGATTCTTCCCCAGCACAGCTCTCTATAATGATTGCTGCAAATCTAAAATAAAAAAAACTCTGTAATGGCAAGTTGAAGCGATTGTAAAATGCAAAAAAAAAAAAACAGATTTATACTTAATCGCTACAGGCAGGCAGAAGACAGCAATAAGGCAAGCAGAAATTTAAAGCAATATTAAAGTGGAGCTCCACCCAAAAAAGGGGAAGCTCTGCTCGTCTGCCCCCCACCCCCCTCTACTGCCTCATCTGGCACCTTTAAAGGAGGGGGGGGGGGCGGGTACCTGGTTTTGACAGGTACCTGCTCCCACTTATGGCTCACGAGCCCCAGTCCCACCCCCCCTGCAACCAGCCCAGTCACAATTCGCTGCGTGCTTGACTGCCAGGTCCCCTAGCCAGCACCCGAGAGCCAAATCAAGAACCGGCTTTGGTGAGGATACTGCTGGATCCCCGGGGACAGGTAAGTGCCCTAATAGTAAAAGTCAGCAGCTACAGTATTTGTAGCTGCCGACGTTTATTTTTTTTGGGGGGGGGGGGCCCTAACGACTCCTCTGTAAGCTTTTTTTTTTTGTACACTGAGCCACGAATGCGCAGCTCAGAGTCCATTTACAACACTCACTCAGTGCCGAGGTGATGAGACTCCTGTGAGGACGTGATGTCATCGCAGACTGGCCATTCAAGTGGCCATCGAGCGCGAACCCAGAAGGAAGATTGGGAGACGATGGAAACACACAAGCACTGATGGTGCAGCACTGGAGGTTATCGTGTGATTCAAACTAGCACATTGTGGTTAAAAAATAAATTTTTCTTATTTTAATGATTGCATTCTCAATGAATACACTCCCACCTGAAATTACAACATGGCATGCGAACACTCCATGCACCTATAGGCACAGGCAGCTCAGAAGTCTAGGGGTGCAAGCTACTCTGCAGCTTCTCCTCCTACAAAAGTGATTGGAAGTAATTTCCGAGACAGCACTGGGCGCTGGTAATAGATATTGCAGCATTGTAGATGATGCAAGTGGGTCAGTTATGTGACCTGTGTGCAACTCCCAGACCAGAATTCCAGAGAAACAGCATTGAGTAAGAGGCTTATGGAAGATAATATTGTTGGCGATTATAGAAGCATTTAGTTAATAAAAAAAAACTGCAGGTTTACATGGTGGGTATGAATAAAAGGGTATAAAATGATACCAAGGCTCGGTTCACATATGAGCTGCATGCGGCTCACAGCAGGGGTCCGGTGAGTCCCCCATTTTCAGGTCCTGCGACCTGAAATGGACCAAAAGACGCACAGCGTTTTTCTGCAAAACGCACCGGAGATACAGTGCCTTGCAAAAGTATTCACCCCCTTTGCATTTTTCGTGTTTTGTTGCCTCACATGGATTGAGGATTTGCATCATTTAATTTACAGCACATGACCACAACTTTGAAATTTTTTTTTTTTTTTTTTTTTTTTTTATTGTGAAGCAAACAAATAGGACAAAATAACAGAAAAAAGTCAATGTGCATAACTATTCTCCCCCCTAAAGTCAATACTTTGTAGAGCCACCTTTTGCGGCCATCACAGCTCCAAGTCGCTTTTGATAAGTCTCTATAAGCTTGCCACATCTTACCTACTGGGATTTTTGCCCATTCCTCCTTGCAAAACTGCTCCAGCTCCTTCAAGTTGGATGGTTTGCGCTTGTGAACAGCTATCTTTATGTCTGACCACAGATTTTCTATTGGATTGAGGTCTGGGCTTTGACCAGGCCATTCCAACACATTTACATGTTTCCCCTTAAACCACTCAAGTGTTAGTTTAGCAGTGTGTTTGGGGTCATTGTCCTGCTGGAAGGTGAACCTCCGTCCTAGCCTCAAATCACACACAGAGTGGTACAGGTCTCTTGGCAGGTTTGCTGTTGTGCCATGTTCTTTCCATTTGGTTATGATAGATTTGATGGTGCTCCTAGGGATCATCAAAGATTTGGATATTTTTTTATAACCTAACCCTGACTTGTACTTGACAACATTGTCCCTTACTTGTTTGGAGAGTTCCTTGGTCTTCGTGGCAGTGTTTGGTCAGTGGTGCCTCTTGCTTAGATGTTGCAGCCTCTGGGGCCTTTCAAAAATGTATGTATAATGACAGATCATGTGACACTTAGATTGCACACAGGTGGACATCATTTCACTAATTATGTGACTTCTGAAGGTAATTGGTTGAACAAGAGCTTTTTATGGGCTTCATAACAAAGGGGTGAATACATACACACATGCCAATTATCAGTTTTTTATTTCTGAAAAATAGTTTTACGTATATATTTTTCTAATTTTACTTCACCAACTTAAGACTATTGTGTTCTGATCCATCACATATAATTCAGATTAAAAAAAACAAAAAAAAAAACATTAAACAAATGGGTAAAAAGCCAAGGGGGGGTGAATACTTTTGCAAGGCACTGTATGTGAACCGTCTCCATAGAGAGATGGTCAAAATCTCCTGCTATTGTGAATTGGATGCAGTGGATTCCACATACAATGCTCAATGTTGTGAATCCAGCCGAAAAGCCTTATTTTGCTCTATTTACCTGCGCAACGATATAGCACAGAAAGGTTTCTCCTCTTGACAGTCCCTGTCAGCTCCTCCCTCCTTCGGGTAGCTCCTGTAGCAAGCCAGGTGGCTAAAGAGGCATTCGTGCATGCGCGCTCCCATCGGTCCGGAGCCAGGATGTGTGTTTCTACAGATGCACACAGCGCCATGCTGCCGCCCCCCCCTCTCTCTTCACAGGGGTTTAACTGACAGCAGCAGAAGCCTATGGCTCCACTGCCCTCCGTTTCTCTTGTGAAAGCAGAAAATGAGGCAAGCGGTGCTGGAGACAGTTCTAGAGCAGTGACATGGAGCCAGGCAAGTGGTGTTTTGTTTTTTTGTTTTTTTTGTTTTTTTTTTTTTTTTTTTTTTAAAGGAACACAGAGTGGGGTGGGTTTTTTTTTTTCCTTTAATGCACAGGATGCAATAAGATAAAAAAAAAACAAAAAAAGATTTGCCTTTGGAACTGCTCTAACTACAGGAACATAGACTATATGCGATATAAAGTCTTTTTCTTCACTAAAAGAAAAAAAAGTGTCAAAAAATAAAGTTACACCCAAGCACACGATGAACCCCCTCCCCCATGTACATGCACTTATCAATGTAGACATACCTGTCGGGGGCACTTACATTCAAAAACCATCACTTGCACTACATGATTGTAGAGCAGGGGGTCTAAAATGGGCAGCCCTCCAGCCGTTGCAGAACTACAATTCCCATGAGGCATTGCAAGGCTGACAGTTACAAGCATAACTCCCACAGGCAGAGGCATGATGGGACTTGTAGTTCTGCAACAGCTGGAGGACTGCCAGCTTGAGACCCCTGCTGTAGAGGCCTTTAAAATGGAAAATAAATATGGGGTACTGAAGTTTGTTGTTGTTTTGCGGGTGCCCGCAATTTTAAAGCTTGACATGTTGGGTATCTATTGACTCAACGCAACATCATCTTTTATATTTTATCAGAAACATTGGGTAATATACAGTGTTTTTGTGCCCTACAATGAATTTTATTGTATTTTTTTCTTTTACTGAAAATTTGTGCATGATAAACCCTTGTATGACTATCGTCTGACATAAAAACGTGGAACTATTACTACTTTATTGTCCATGTCCTAGGTGTCCTACCTGTGGCCCTTTGGTATAGGATGCCTCAAGTCTAAAATCGTTGTTTTAGAACGTTTAAAAATAAATAACATAAAAAAACACGCAAAAACGGTTCTGACAGTGAAAGGGTTAAAAAAAAAAACTGCCTGTTGGTAATTTTTTTTTTCTTAAAAGGGATACTAAAGTTTTGATTTTTGGCCACCCCTTCCAAAGCGTTTCGCTCCGACCTCTCAGAGCTTGACCTTCTGTTACCTTCAGTGACGAGGGTTATACCAGGACAATCAGTGAGGGTGAATATAAAAAAAGGAAAAAATAAATAAAAAAAACTTTTCAAAGGTTTCTAAATTTTACTCAATTTACTTAAACTAAATCCGGGGGAAAAAAAAAAAAATGTATATATATATCTAGATATCTATATAGATATATATTTGTAAAAGTCTATACATGCCCTGCCTACACCTCCAATGACTACTAGTGATGACTTTCCTTCAGTAATACAAGGAGAATGGTCCATAGTAGACCCTGATGGAAGGCTTCTTCTGCTACAATGTAATTCTTCTGGAGAGATAGAGAGAAGTATTCTGTTGCGGAGCGGTCACAGGACACTCCCGATGGGTACAGAAACTCGGCATATTGTGGGAATTCCTCCACACAGGTGACCTCATGGTGACCACCTGCTCACTTATTGATGTCAGTGTAGTCACAGCATTGATCAGAGGTGGTAGCAGAGTGCGGTGTGGAGATGTAAGGAGAACCCCCAATACAACACACAGACATATACAGAGCTGAGAGGAAGGAGAGGAGATCATGTATTACGGGAGGGGAAATGGTCAGGAAGGTCTTATGTCATCAGGATATGAAGAGGAATCAACAACATAGAGGAAGAATCACCGACTCAGCAAAACTCTTCAAATCTAACATGACTGTCATAGGAGAGCTTGTGATAAGAGGAGGAAACTGTATGACTGGGAATGGGGACATCACCCCATCATACCCGCAACACCCAGAGACAGGGGGGGGGGGACGGGACACTGCCTGCGATGCCCAGAGATGGAGGGGGCCCACTGCCCAGAGGCATGTTACCCACAATGTCCGGAGATGGGGGCACGTTACCCACAATGCCCGGAGGTACGTTACACACTGCCCTGAGATGGGGGGGCACTATGTGCAGACAGGGGGGCACATTACCCACAATACCCAGATACGGTGGACACTGAAGATAGGGGCGCACGTTACCCACAACGCCCAGAGACGGGGGGAGCACGTTACCCACAACGCCCAGAGACAGGGGGGCGCACGTTACCCACAACGCCCAGAGACGGGGGGGGGCACGTTACCCACAACGCCAAGAGACGGGGGGGGGCACGTTACCCACAACGCCAAGAGACGGGGGGGGCACGTTACCCACAACGCCCAGAGACGGGGGGGGCACGTTACCCACAACGCCCAGAGACGGGGGGGGCACGTTACCCACAACGCCCAGAGACGGGGGGGGCACGTTACCCACAATGCCCAGAGACGGGGGGGGCGCACGTTACCCACAATGCCCAGAGACGGGGGGGCGCACGTTACCCACAATGCCCAGAGACGGGGGGGCGCACGTTACCCACAATGCCCAGAGACGGGGGGGGCGCACGTTACCCACAATGCCCAGAGACGGGGGGGCGCACGTTACCCACAATGCCCAGAGACGGGGGGGGCGCACGTTACCCACAATGCCCAGAGACGGGGGGGGCGCACGTTACCCACAATGCCCAGAGACGGGGGGGGCGCACGTTACCCACAATGCCCAGAGACGGGGGGGGCGCACGTTACCCACAATGCCCAGAGACGGGGGGCAACGTTACCCGCAATGCCCAGAGACGGGGGGCAACGTTACTCACAATGCCCAGAGACGGGGGGCAACGTTACCCACAATGCCCAGAGACCGGGGGGGGCACGTTACCCACAATGCCCAGAGACGGGGGGGGCGCACGTTACCCACAATGCCCAGAGACGGGGGGGGGCGCACGTTACCCACAATGCCCAGAGACGGGGGGGGCGCACGTTACCCACAATGCCCAGAGACGGGGGGGGGCGCACGTTACCCACAATGCCCAGAGACGGGGGGCAACGTTACCCGCAATGCCCAGAGACGGGGGGCAACGTTACTCACAATGCCCAGAGACGGGGGGCAACGTTACCCACAATGCCCAGAGACCGGGGGGGGCACGTTACCCACAATGCCCAGAGACCGGGGGGGGCACGTTGCCCACAATACCCAGAGACGGGGGGGCGCACGTTACCCACAATACCCAGAGACGGGGGGGCGCACGTTACCCACAATGCCCAGAGACGGGGGGGCGCACGTTACCCACAATGCCCAGAGACGGGGGGGCGCACGTTACCCACAATGCCCAGAGACGGGGGGGGCGCACGTTACCCACAATGCCCAGAGACGGGGGGGGCGCACGTTACCCACAATGCCCAGAGACGGGGGGCGCACGTTACCCACAATGCCCAGAGACGGGGGGGGGCGCACGTTACCCACAATGCCCAGAGACGGGGGGCGCACCTTACCCACAATTCACAGAGATGGGAGGGCACTGTGAGGAGATAGGGGGGCACATTACCCACAATGCCCAGAGATAGGGGGGCACATTACCCACACTGCCCTGTACAGTCAGTACCCAGTGGGGGGAGGTGGGGGGTCTCACCTGCTGTGTGTGGAGCTCTACATGCAGAGATCGGGATACAGCTGCAGGCCCGGCCACCATCCCGACCCCGGGGGGCATGGACCCTGGAGCCAGCACCGGCATAGCATCCCTGGCGCTGCCCCTCACCGAGCCCGGTACACTCATGGCGGACAGAGCAGCTCTTCCTCCTCCTCCTTCTCCTCTCACGGACTGGACTCCGCTTCCTTCCGGGTCCGCTGCGCTCCCGCGCACGTGACGCGGGGCTCAGACCAGGCGCGCGCACACCCCGGACTCCTCAGCACCTTCGGAGCGCGCCCCCGCTCACAGGAGCCCAGATAGCCCCGCCTCAAGCTGGTCCTGGCTGTCACCTCGCCTCCAAAGAAACTCAATGCTGGGATCCTATGGCTCAGCCCCGCCTTCATTCATCGGAGAGGCGTGTCCACAACACGCAGGCAAATGGCAAAGCCTTGCCACCGCCCACTGGCGTGTTTTTCTGGGCTGCCCTTCTGCTTATGATTGGCTAGAGTCGTTGTCACTCTGCCTTTGGAGCCTGACGCCGAAATTGTATTGGTTTTCAGAGCTCACGATTAAGGGCAATGGGGCGTGGCTTGAAACTTTCTATTTACCTCAGCGTACGCGAACGCGACACATAGGCCCCGCCTCCTGCCGTTTAATTGGCTCGTAGTTCACACGGTCACTAAGGGCGGGCTTACGATTGACAGACACCGAGCCCCGCCCGCTGCTGCTGCCTAGCAACTTCCTGATTGGCTTGTTTCCTCCTTCCCCTCCCTGTGTCACTAATAGGATATATACAGTTCTCTGCAGAGGTTTAAGACCCCCTTTGACACTGAGGCGGTTTCCAGCGCTAGAAATCTACTCTAAATAGCGCCTGAAAACCGCCCCCCATTCATTCCAATGTGACTTTTCACACTGGGGGGCGGTGCGATTGCGGGACGTTCCGAAAAGTCTTTGGAAGCACCGTATACATATTTACCAACTGTTTCCGGGATTTAGACTATTTTCCCGATTTTATTGTTTCCCGGGAAATGTCCAGAGAAATCCGGTTTTTCAAGATTTTCCGCCGCTGCCTGCCGCCGCTAGAGGACAATGCCTCTGCCGGCCGCCGTTTTTAAGAAGACCAGGAACACGTCTGGGCGGTTAGACGGAGCTCCTGTGCCTCCCTGCTCCCCCCCCGCCCCGCCTACCGCCCCGCTTCGCTCTGACCACCCCCCGCCCCACTCCGCCAACCGCTGCAGGTCTGTTATGGAAAGGGACGGGGGTTCTACTAGGTCACCTGATGTAAGGGGGGGGGCTTCGCTGGGGACACCTGATGTAAGTGTAGCAATAACTCTCGGTGGAGCTGCTGGTTTAAAGCGGGCTGTTGCCGTCACCTTTGTTACCTCTATTTCACCAGAACTGGGTCTAGGGTCCCGTTGAGTTTAATCCCAGACAGTGTAGACACCGGACACTTGAGTATCTTTTCCAATGCTTTAATAAAGAGTAACTGAAGGAAGTAGCAGGAAAGAGGTAGAAGAAGAGTTGCAGGGAAGTTCAAATACCTTTTCTTGATGTAGTATTATGAATTGGAATCTTGTAGATGACTGTACTTTCCTTTTAGAGTTGAATCTTTGCCCGCATGGATAGGTTTCCCTCACTAACCTAGGAACCGCCACGCAGCACGAACAAAAGTCTCTGCCACAGATTTAAATGGAATAGAAACCCGTACAATCCTCTGCCACAGGATGTAGTGGTTTACAATGGATAGCAAACACAGCACTAGAACCTTTAAGCCGACCCAGCAGTACTATGCGGTAGGTTAACTTTAGGATGCGTCCTCCAACTGAGTCACCAGGCCCCTCTCCAGACCAGCACTCTGCATGATCCTTCCATGACGGGTCCTCCCCTGGGATCTTCTCAGTTGTCCAGCTTCTTCCCGTAGGACAGACAGCTCAGGACCAATCCTCTGCCGCTGTAGTAGGCCCCAGACAGGCTTCTGGGCCCACCCAAATGCTGCAGCAACGTGGTCCTCCCGGTCGGAGGACCACGAGGTAGTACTCCTAACACATACCTGTCGGCCAGGAGGGCCAGCAGGTGGAACGAAACAGACCCTAAACATGGCGTCTGTCCCATAAATACCCTCTCCCAGAATGCAACTCGGAGGACCACCTCCACCGAGTTATCTCTGGGACAGAGGAGCACTCATACGCTTCAGCGCGTTGCCTTTCCAACACCGACCCATGGTGACAACGACACCCACAGGCACAGTGTGAAACTACATGCAACACAGCCAAACTGGAACAGAGGCAAATCTGGCTATGTATAAAACAGATAACCCACTAAATTTACCTATAAGCGGTAGATGAAAATCTACTAGCACTACATACTCCCCCCACTACAATAGACGTTGTCTTCAACGTCTGTAAAAATAACTCCCAAGCCTGAGAGTAGGTACTTGAACTTAGAACTTGAATAAGGAAGAAGAAAAGACAGTATAGAAATATTACAGTTTCGACATTTATACAACAACATGTTCACATCCGCAAAAGAAATCACATTAGAACTGTCACAAACCCCACTATCTATCTAGCTGAAAAGCCTAACAGCTTGATAGGAGATCCAATTGTTCCTGAAAAAAAACAAAGTTAAACACACTCTAGATATGTACAGTATCATCACTAAACAGTTTAGGAGCAAAGCCTCATTCCAGAAGAAGAATGACACTCTCTTCCCACATATTTTCCTTTTAATGGGAACAAACTAAAGTAACTTGAAAAGTCCATCCCTATCTTTGAGTGAATTACATCCTTTCAATAAAGAAAGTCCAGCTAGCAAAGAGTCTTTGGACTTGAAAACGCTGGGATGAATATTATCTCTTGACCACGGAGATCTCTAGACACTTACACTTTCTAACTACACTCCCCGAAGTTCCTTTTCATAATCACCAATAAAACCGAGGATCTGGCAATGTCAGTTTCTTCCCTAGTTTATCCACGGTAGTGATAACGTACACAACATCATCTTTTCCGGGTCTGCAAATGACCACTTTGTCAGCATAGATGTGCCGACAATAGTTCCAATGTAGGAAACATCCACTGAAGCGTTCATCCATGGCAACAGAATACCCAGCTCTCCGGAAAGGTTTTGGCACAGACAAATAGTCCCAAACAGCTTCACAGTACCACTGTTCCCGGTTGGCCTCAATTTCCTGCATAATGTCATGAGTAACATAGGGAAATTACAGACCATATTCTATAGCAACTCGCTTGATGAGCACTCTCTGTAAACAGGCAAATTTAGGCAAAGGTCTATTTTTCCCCAAACCAGGAGGCACACAAGAATTTGGTGATTTACTCACCATAGATCCGACGGGTGTCGAAAGCAAACTAGCAACTTTAGACAATGTCTCTTTGGTAGTGCTGTGCGGCTCCAGACAAGGTGATGTCTTCCCAGAATTCAGGGCTGTCCACTCTGAGAAGGCTAAAACAGAAGCAACATCTTCACCCTGTGCCCACAACAGTTCCTGTGACATTGTTTCAAACACATCATCATCACCGGAGAGATCCGACATAGAATCTATTTCCGAGTCTCTCAACTCTTCTGCTGGCAAATATTTACAAAGAGTCCCAGATATGTTCCCCTTTGAACTCTCACCCGTTCCTTACATAGTTACATAGTTACATAGTTAGTAAGGTTGAATAAAGACATCAGTCCATCCAGTTCAACCTGAGTGAGTGTGGGTGCATGTCTACAATTATCCCTATTCATTTAAGGTACCCATATAGTGCTATCAACCTACGCAGCACTCCACACACACATTGCACACCCACATCGGCCCCCACCCTCAAGGAGCCCACAATCCAAGGTCCCCAACTCGCATTCATATACTAGGGCCAACTTTGAACAGAAGCCAATTAACCTACCAGCATGTCTTTGGAGTGTGGGAGGAAACCGGAGTACCCGAAGGACACCCACGCAGGCACAGGGAGAACATGCAAACTCCAGGCAGGTAGTGTCGTGGTTGGGATTCGAAGCAGCGACCCTTTTTACTGCTAGGTGAGAGTGCTACCCACTACACCACTGTGCTGCCCTGACGTGGACTTCTCCGGATCCTTGTATTTCTGCTCGGGTTCAGTAGTCTCTGGGGTAGCCCTCGACCACGGCTGTGGGAAGCCTTCACATATCCTACCTTCCTTGGAACAGGTGAAACGGGGATAGGTGTAGTAGACGTGGAAATAAAGGCGATGTCCACTGAGGAAGCGGTAACAGCAACATCTTCCTCGGAAGCACTCACGGTAGCAGACGAGATCATGGCCTGTTGCTCTCCAGCAGCAATGGCAGTAGTTTCCACTGTGGCAATTCCTGTAGCCCAATCCACACGATAAGCACGGGGCGACATGGTAGGTTGCTCCACCGTGAACAAATATTCTCCGCACTGCAAACATCGGACAAATGGACGGAGATGTATGGCCAGTCCTTCACACTTGTGGCAAAGCATGCCCAGCCCTTCAATATCTCCAACAGTGTATAGCACAAACCTCCCCTGCGGCTTCAAACGAATGCCGGTATCTGTCAGCAGGGTTCCGGTCAGCATAGCACCCTCAGCGGTACTTGTAGGGAACATCTTAGATCCCACAGTTGACGGTACCAGTGGAAAAGAAGACATGGCTGTACTCTGATCCTCTCAGCACGATCACGAGCCCTCTCTTCTCCTTTGGCGCCAACACACACACAAGCGTCCCATGCGGTAACAAGTAGGTTAAGCTCCTCCCACTTGTTCTTCTGATCACGTAGCTCCCGGGCTTTTACTTCTCACCCACAGCCTACGCAGTCAGAAATAAAGTCCTGCAATTTAACCCCTTCTTTTCCTGGAAAAAAGTGACAAAGTCCAGAAACCTCTTTTAACATAAACTCCCGGTGAAATACTTCTCAGGGTTGCGGGAGGTTGACGGCTAACAATCCCGGACGACGCCCCCACATGTAGCAATAACTCACAGTGGAGCTGCTGGTTTAAAGCGGGCTGTTGCCGTCACCTTTGTTACCTCAATTTCACCAGAACTGGGTCTAGGGTCCCGTTGAGTTTAATCCCAGACAGTGTAGACACCAGACACTTGAGTATCTTTTCCAATGCTTTAATAAAGAGTAACTGAAGGAAGTAGCAAGAAAGAGGTAGAAGAAGAGTTGCAGGGAAATTCAAATACCTTTTCTTGATGTAGTATTATGAATTGGAATCTTGTAGATGAATGTACTTTCCTTTTAGAGTTGAATTTTTGCCCGCCCGGATAGGTTTCTCTCACTAACCTAGCAACCGGCAACAAAAGTCTCTGCCACAGACTTGAATGGAATAGAAACTCGTACGATCCTCAGGATGTAATGGTTTACGATGGATAGCAAACACAGCACTAGAACCTTTAAGCCGACCCGGCAGTACTATGCGGTAGGTTAACTTTAGGATGCGTCCTCCAACTGAGTCACCAGGCCCCTCTCCAGACCAGCACTCTGCATGATCCTTCCATGACGGGTCCTCCCCTGGGATCTTCTCAGTTGTCCAGCTTCTTCCCGTAGGACTGTCAGGAGACTAGTAGACCAGACTGTGTGGACTGCACAGAGATAACCCAAAACGCATGTAAGTGAATAAATAATAATTTATTAAAATAGGTGATAATTCAGAGAATACAAACAGTGCAAAACCAACACACAAACCCACTACAAACAATATATACAGCAAGGGGCAATACCGGAATCACAGATGTCAGCCAGGCCAGGGTCATACACAGCAGGTCAGCAGGAACAAGGGATATACCAGAAACATAAACGTTTAGCCAAGCCAAGGTCATACACAGGAGATAAGCAGCTGAACAAGGGCAGGTTAGGAGAGGGAGATAATGGATTGGATAGGATACAGGCTCAGGAGCAGGAGCAGGCTCAGGTTCAGATACAGGTTTACAGGATACAGGTTTACGGGATACAGGTCAGGGCACAAGGAAGAAAGATACCAAGGCAAGCCTATGAGGGCTTGCCGGGTATTTATAAGGCTGTAGTAATTGACATTATGTTACAGCTGAGCGCGGAAGGTGCTGTTTGCTCCACACTGCTGGAGTGCACCCGCTGGTGGACACCGGTACTACGGCCCAAGGGTGAAACAGTGCCACCAGCAGGAGAGACCTCTTACTGCAGGTCCCAGGTGTTGGAAGACACCCGCTGGTGGACACTGGTACTGCGATCCAAGAGACCGATAGCGCCACCAACGGGTAAACCCTCTCATGACAAGGACAGACAGCCCAGGACCATTCCCTCGCCGCTGTGGTAGGCCCCAGACAGGCTTCTGGGCCCACTCACACGCTGCAGCAACGTGGTCCTCCTGGTCGTATGTGCTAGTACACCTAGCACATACCTGTCGGCCAGGAGGGCCAGCAGGTGGAACGAAACAAACCCTAAACATGGGGTCTGTCCCATAAATAACGTCTCCCAGAATGCAACTCGGAGGACCACCTCCACCGAGTTATCTCCGGGACAGAAGAGCACCCATACGCTTCAGCATGTTGCCTTTCCAACACCGACCCATGGCGACAACGACACCCACAGGCACAGTGTGAAACTACATGCAACACAGCCAAACTGGAACAGAGGCTAAATCTGACTATGTATAAAACAGATAACCCACAAAATTTACCTATAAGCGGTAGATGAAAATCTACCAGCGCTACATAAGAGGGGGCTCAGCTGAGGACATCTAGTGTAAGGGGGGGCACCGCTGGGGACATCTGATGTAAGGGGGGGCACTGCTGGGGACACCTGATGTAAGGGGGGGCTCCACTGGGGACACCTGATGTAAGGGGGGGCTCAGCTGGGGACATCTGATATAAGGGGGGGCACCGCTGGGGACATCTGATGTAAGGGGGGGCTCCGCTGGGGACACCTGATGTAAGGGGGGCACCGCTGGGGACATCTGATGTAAGGGGGGCTCCGCTGGGGACATCTGATCTAAGGGGGGCTCCGCTGGTGACACCTGATGTAAGGGGGGGCTCCGCTGGGGACACCTGATGTAAGGGGGGCACCGCTGGGGACATCTCATGTAAGGGGGGGGCTCCGCTGGGAACACCTGATGTAAGGGGGGCTCCGCTTTGGACATCTGATGTAAGGGGGGCACCGCTGGGGACACCTGATGTAAGGGGGGCACCGCTGGGGACACCTGATGTAAGGGGGGCACCGCTGGGGACACCTGATGTAATGGGGGCTCCGCTGGGGACATCTGACGTAAGGGGGGGCTCCGCTGGTGACACCTGATTTAAGGGGGGGCTCCGCTGGGGACACCTGATGTAAGGGGGGGCTCCGCTGGGGACACCTGATGTAAGGGGGCACCGCTGGGGACACCTGATGTAAGGGGGGCTCCGCTGGGGACACCAGATGTAAGGGGGGCTCCGCTGGGGACATCTGATGTAAGGGGGCTCCGCTGGGGACACCTGATGTAAGGGGGGCACCGCTGGGGACACCTGATGTAATGGGGGGCTCCGCTGGGGACATCTGATGTAAGGTGGGGCTCCGCTGGTGACACCTGATGAAAGGGGGGCACCGCTGGGGACATCTAATGTAAGGGGGAGATCCGCTGGGGACACCTGTTTTAAGGGGGGCTCCGCTGGGGACACCTGATGTAAGGGGGGCTCCGCTGGGGGACATCTGATGTAAGGGGGCCTCTGCTGGGGACACCTGATGTAAGGGGGGCTCTACTGGGGACATCTGATGTAAGGGGGGGCTCCGCTGGTGACTCCTGATGTAAGGGGGGCTCCGCTGGGGACACCTGATGTAAGGGGGCACCGCTGGGGACATTTGTTGTAAGGGGGCTCCGCTGGGGACACCTGATGTAAGGAGGGGCTCTGCTGGGGACATCTGATGTAAGGGGGGCTCCGCTGGGGACACCTGACGTAAGGGGGGCTCCACTGGGGACACCTGATGTAAGGGGGGCTCAGCTGGGGACAACTGATGTAAGGGGGGCTCCGCTTAGGACACCTGATGTAAGGGGGGCTACGCTGGGGACACCTGATGTAAGGGGGGCTCCACTGGGGACACCTGATGTAAGCGGGGCTCCGCTGGGGACATCTGATGTAAGGGGGCTCCGCTGGTGACACCTGATGTAAGGGGGGCTCTACTGGGGACATCTGATGTAAGGGGGGGCTCCGCTGGTGACACCTGATGTAAGGGGGGCACCGCTGGGGACATCTAATGTAAGGGGGAGATCCGCTGGGGACACCTGTTGTAAGGGGGGCTCCGCTGGGGACACCTGATGTAAGGGGGGCTCCGCTGGGGGACATCTGATGTAAGGGGGCCTCTGCTGGGGACACCTGATGTAAGGGGGCTCTGCTGGGGACATCTGATGTAAGGGGAGGCTCCGCTGGTGACACCTGATGTAAGGGGGGCACCGCTGGGGACATCTGATGTAAGGGGGGCTCCGCTGGGGACACCTGATGTAAGGGGGGCTCCACTGGGGACACCTGATGTAAGGGGGGCTCAGCTGGGGACACCTGATGTAAGGGGGGCTCCGCTGGGGACAACTGATGTAAGGGGGGCTCTGCTTAGGACACCTGATGTAAGGGGGGCTACGCTGGGGACACCTGATGTAAGGGGGGCTCCACTGGGGACACCTGATGTAAGGGGGCTCCGCTGGGGACATCTGATGTAAGGGGGGGCTCCGCTGGGGACATCTAATGTAAGGGGTCTCCGCTGGGGACATCTGATGTAAGGGGGGGCCCTGCTGGGGACATCTGATGCAAGAGGGGGTTCCGCTGGGGACATCTGATGTAAGAGGGGCTCTACTGGGGTCACCTAATGCAAGGACGGACTCTGCTGGGACACCTGATGCAAGGACGGACGGCTGGTGGCAGGCGACGTGGCAGGTGACACGCTCAGGGATCCCACTGATTCGGCATTATGGTGAGTTGAATGATTTCATTTTATATTACAATGTAATAATAGAAATAATGCACTTCAATCATCCTGACACCATAACAACCATGGTGCCGGGATGACTGAAGTGCTAACACCAGGTGTTTGGAGTATCTTTATCTGCTGATTGTTAAACTTTCTGAAATACACATATTTCCATTGTTGTGTAGGATCTGGGGCTGCTGTCCCTCCATCCCTCTCCCCCCTTATCCTCTCCATCCTTTATTCATCTCAGACTCTAACCAGACCCCCTTTGAGCCACGCCCATATAAAAAAACACCCACTATTTTGCGTAAACCACTGCCATTTTTCGCTGCGGCGCGCTTTTTACTTTCCCCCTGTGCCACACCTAAAAACGCATGACCCGCCCCCTAATTATAATAAGACTCCGCCTAAAGCCAAAAAAGTGTCCCTAAAATTTTTTTTACAATGTTGGCAACTATGCGTGTACACCGCCCCTCCACTGCCCCTGCCCATTGGAATGAATGTAAAGTGCTTCAGAAGCACCGCAATACGGGAGTTTTCAACCACTTAAGGTCCTAAAGCCTCTTTCTGAGATTTGGTGTTTACAAGTTAAAATCATTTTTTTTTTTGCTAGAAAACAAACATTATATATACATTTTTTCAAACACCCTAGAGAATAAAATGGTGATCGTTGCAATACTTTCTGGCACACCGTATTTGCGTAGCGGTCTTACAACCTCACTTTTTTTTGGAAAAAATACACTTTTTTGAATTAATAAATAAGATAACAGTAAAGCTAGTCCAATTTTTTTATATTGTGAAAGATGATGTTACACCAAGTAAATTGATACCCAACATGTCACGCTTCAAAAACAGCCCCCCACAGCTCTTGACCCCTTTACATTACACAGCCCCATGCACCTCTGGACCCCTGTACACTAAACAGCCCCCTGCACCCCTTTACATAACACAGTCCCCCGCTGCTCTGGACTGCTTTATATTACAAAGTATCTTGCAACTCTGGACCCCTTTACATTACACAGCCCCCTACACCTTTGAACTCCTTTACATTACACAGCCCCCTGCACCTCAGGACTCCTTTACATTACACAGCCCCCCGCAGCTCTGAACCCTTTTACATTACACAGCCCCCTGCACCTCTGGACCCCTTTACAATACACATCCCCCTGCACCTCTGGACCCCTTTACATTACACAGCCCCCCACTGCTCTGGACTGCTTTATATTACAAAGTATCTTGCAACTCTGGACCCCTTTACATTACACAGCCCCCTATACCTTTGAACTCCTTTACATTACACAGCCCCCTGCACCTCTGGACTCCTTTACATTACACAGCCCCCCGTAGCTCGGAACCCTTTTACATTACACAGCACCCTGCAACTCTGGGCCCCTTTACATTACACAGTCCCCTGCAGCTCTGAACCCTTTTACATTACACAGCCCCCTGCACCTCTGGACCCCTGTACACTACACAGCCCCCTGCACCCCTTTACATTACGCAGCTCCCCGCTGCTCTGAACCCCTTTATAGTACAAAGCATCTTGCAACTCTGGACCCCTTTACATTACACAGCCCCCTACACCTTTGGACTCCTTTACATTACACAGCCCCTGCACCTCTGAACCCTTTTACATTACACAGCCCCCTGCACCTCTGGACCCCTTTACAATGTACAGCCCCTGCCCCTCTGGACCCCTTTACATTACACAGCCCCCTGCACCCCCTTACATTATACAGCCCCCGCTACTCTGGACCCCTTTATATTACACAGCACCCTTCAACTCTGGACCCCTTTACATTACACAGTCCCTCACAGCTCTGAACCCTTTTACATTACACAGTCCCCTGCACCTCTGGACCCTTTTACATTACACAGTCCCCTGCACCTCTGGACCCCTTTACATTACACAGCACCCTGCACCTCTGGACCCCTTTACATTACACAGCCCCTGGCAGCTCTGAACCCTTTTACATTACACAGCACCCTGCACCACTGAACCCCTTTACATTACACAGGTCCCAGCACCTCTGGACTCCTTACATTACACAGCCCCCTGCACCTCTGGACCCCTTTACATTACACATCCCCCCGCAGCTCTGGACCCTTTTACATTACACAGCACCCTGCATCTCTGGACCCCTTTACATTATACAGGTCTCAGCACCTCTGGACTCCTTTAGATTACACATCCCCCTGCACCTCTGGACCCCTTTACATTACACAGCCCCCCCGCAGCTCCAAACCCTTTTACATTACACAGCACCCTGCACCTTGGACCCCTTTACATTACACAGGTCCCAGCACCTCTGGACTCCTTTACATTACACAGCCCCCTGCACCTCTGGACCCCTTTACATTACATTGCCCCCCCCCGCAGCTCTAAACCCTTTTACATTACACAGCACCCTGCAACTGTGGACCCCTTTACATTACACAGCACCGGCACCCCTGGACCCTTTTACATTACACAGCACCCTGCACCTCCGGACCCCTTTACATTGCACAGCCCCCTGCAGCTCTGAACCCTTTTACATTACACAGCCCCCTGCACCTCTGGACCCCTTTACATTACACAGCCCCCTGCACCTCTGGACCCCTTTACATTACACAGCCCCCTGCACCCCTTTACATTACACAGCCCCCCCGCTGCTCTAGACCCCTTTATATTACACAGCACCCTGCAACTCTCGACTCCTTTATATTACACCCCCCCCCCGCTGCTCTGAACCCTTTTACATTACACAGCACCCTGCACCTCTGGACCCCTTTACATTACACAGCACCCTGCAACTCTGGACCCCTTTACATTACACAGCACCCGCACCTCTGGACCCTTTTACATTACACAGCACCCTGCACCTCTGGACCCCTGTACATTACACAGCCCCTGCACCCCTTTACATTACACAGCCCCCTGCTGCTCTGGACCTGTCAAGGAAGACGTTCTGGTAATCCAGCTGCTTGTGGAAGACCTGTGCGCAGAATCTCCATCAGAGGAGTCAACTGGTGCACACGGGTGCGCAATAGCGCGAGCGGGCGCACACGTGTGCGCAATGGTGCGAGCGGGGGCGCGCAGGCTGTGCGTGGGTGCACGCGGGTGCGCGCAGATGTGCAGTGTGACAGCACTTGGCGCCAAGAAGCTTATTTAAAGGAGTCTGCCACCATGCCTTCTTGCAGTCCAGTCTACAGCGTTTTCTGAGACCCTTGCTACTTGTTACCTGCTTACCTGATTCCTGTCTACCCGGCCTTTTCCTGACTACTCCTGTTTGGTGCCAGTCTCTGACCGCGACTTGTGCCTGACTACTCTCCTGCCTCTTCCTTTGGTTTGATCGCTGACCGCCTGTTTCTGACCTGGCCTGCACCCCGACTACTCTCCTGCCTCCGTCTGGTACCTGCTCTGCCTGCCAGTGTTGACCCCACCTGTCTGACCTCGCCAGTGTTCCTGCCGAACTACAGAACACCTCCCCGCTGTCTGGTGTTCCAGAGTTCCTGCCAAGCTACAGAGCTCCTCCTTGCAGCCGGCTGTTCCAGCGATCCTGCCAAGTTACAGTGCACCTCCTTGCAGTCTGCTGTGCCAGTGTTCCTGCCGAACTACAGAACACCTCCTCGCTGTCTGCTGTTCCAGAGTTCCTGCCAAGCTACAGAGCTCCTCCTTGCAGCCAGTTGTTCCAGTGTTCCTGCCAAGTTACAGTGAACCTCCTTGCAGTCTGCTGTGCCAGTGTTCCTGTTGAACTAGAGAACACCTCCTCACTGTCTGCTGTTCCAGAGTTCCTGCCAAGCTACAGAGCTCCTCCTTGCAGCCAGCTGTTCCAGTGTTCCTGCCAAGTTCCAGTGTACCTCCTTGCAGTCTGCTGTTCCAGTGTTCCTGCCAGTCTCTCTTCGGCTGCTTCAGAGGTCCGATTTAGCCCCAACACCTGCCACCTGTCAGGCACTTGTGCTCCTCTGCACTCCTGAGTCCTTGTCTCTTCTACCAGGGGTTCTTGAGCCAGAAGCATACGAGAGGCCGCTCCCTGCATTCTGGGCTCCATCACCAGGTACGTGACAGTACCGGACAGCCATGTCCGAGCCCATACAGGGAGCCTCTCCCATGGACGAGCTCTGCCGCCACCTTGCTGGACTTACTCAGGCGGTAAAGAACCTGCAAGAGGGCTATACTCAACTGGAGGAACGTATCCAAGCCCTGTCCGCATCCACACCTTCTGCTTCCGGGACTTCTGTTGCACCTTCAGTGGTGATGATGCCGCCCGGGGCCCAGGGGCCCCACGCCTGAAAGATTCTCAGGCAACAGGAGTAAATTCAGGACATTCCGCGATGCCTGCAAACTTTTCTTTGCTCTACAGCCGAGGAGGACTTTCTCTCTTGAAGCCACCAAGGTGGGATTTGTTATTTCACTGTTGTCAGGCGAACCCAGTCCTGGGCTCATCGTCTCCTGGAGAAGAAGGATGCCTCGCTTGATACTTTAAGCACCTTTTTTCAGGCCATGTCATTGCTCTATGAGGATCCGCAACTAACCGCCACCACGGAGGCAGCTTTGCACACCCTGCAGCAAGGCCGCAGACCTGTGGAGGACTATGTGTCAGAATTTAGGCGTTGGAGTTCCGACACAAATTGGAATGATGCTGCCTTACTATGGGCCTTTCGGAATCTTTAAAAGATGAACTGGCCCGAGTGGGCATCCCAGAGACTCTAGAGGCCCTCATTGAGCTGTCCACCCAAATAGACAGACATCTAAGAGAATGACGTATGGAGCGATCCTCTGGCTCTTCTCGTCCCGTCTGGATGTTGCCCAGTGTGCCTAGTTCTCCCCACTCTGCCTCCTCAGCTCCGGCCACTGCCGCCTCAGACACTCCGGAACCGATGCAGTTGGGCTTGCTACGCCCTTCACTTACTCCTGAAGAGTGCCAACGCCGTCGGGCGGTAATCTTTGCCTGTATTGTGGAGAACCGGTACATTTTGTACGAACTTGCCCAGCAAAGCTTCGTAAGTGCTTTTCCATCTCTCCTGCTCTTACTCTCGTTGTGCCGAATAATATTTCTCGTCTGGCTGTTCCTATTCTCTTACAGCTCCCAGGAGGGAATATACCAACCAGCGCTATAATTGATTCAGGGGCTTGCAGTGGCTTCATGGACTTGTCCTTCGTTTCCAGACATCACATTCCCCTTCAGCCCAGAGCGAAAGGACTTTCAGCGTAGTTTGCCGATGGCTCTACTCTTAAATCGGGGCCAGTAACCCAGGAGACCTTACCTCTGCATACCACCATTGCCGGAACTCATCAGGAGTTACTGTGTCTAGACGTCATTGAGTCTCCACTATTTCCCATCATACTAGGCATGCCTTGGCTGAAGGGCAATAACCCGCAAATCGATTGGATCTCGGGGAAGATTGATTTTCTCTCTTCCTATTGTCACAAACACTGCCTACCGGAAGTCACTGATGCCCCTTCTTCCCTACTATGCCTGGAAGCTGACGCTGAAACCCGTCAAGCTGTACCTGAAGCTTACCACAGTTTCCTGGACGTTTTCAGTCAAAAGGGTGCAGAGACTCTCTCTCCACATCGGCCGTACGATTGCACAATCAAACTCCTTCCCAGGGCAAAGATTCCTCTTGGGAGAATTTTTCCTTTATCAGAACTGGAATTAGGAACATTAAAGACTTATCTTACTGACAATCTAGAAAAAGGGTTCATCCGACCCTCCACCTCCCCCGCAGGAGCGGGTATTTTCTTTGTGGAGAAAAAAGATCAGCGTAGATTATCGGGCACTTAATAAGATTACGATTAAAAACCAATATCCTCTGCCCTTAGTGCCAGAACTTTTTCAAAGACTGGGGTCTGCAGTAGTGTTCTCCAAGCTGGATCTTCGTGGTGCCTACAAGCTTGTCTGCATTCGAAGTAGAGATGAATGGAAAACCGCCTTCCGCACACGGTTTGGGCATTTTGAATATTTAGTCATGCCTTTCGGCCTTTGTAATGCTCCTGCCACATTCCAACACTTCATGAATGACATCTTCAGAGACTATCTTGACCTATTTGTTATTATTTACTTAGATGACATTCTGATTTTTTCTCCCTCTTTAGCTGAACATCGTGAACATGTCAGAAACATTTTAAATCGACTTCACAGTCTTTACGCTAAACCTGAAAAATGTGTCTTCGAACAAGAGAGCATCCAGTTCCTTGGTCTGATCATTTCTGTGGACGGCATTAAAATGAACCCTCAGAAGGTTTCCGCCATTCTGGACCTGTGCGCAGAATCCCCGACAGAGGAGCCAACTGGTGCACGCGGGTGCACGATAGCGCGTACAGTGCACACGTGTGCGCGATGGTGCGAGTGGGCACGCACGGGCTGTGCGTAGGTGCACGCAGACGCGCAGTGTGACAGCACTTGGTGCCAAGAAGCTTATTTAACCACTTCAATACAGGGCTTTTATACACCCTTCCTTCCCAGACCAATTTTTAGCTTTCAGCGCTCTCACACTTTGAATGACAATTACTCAGTCATGCTACACTGTACCCAGACCAAATTTTTATATTTTTTTTCTCACAAACATAGCTTTCTTTTGGTGGTATTTAATCACCGCTGTTTTTTTTATATTTTGCAATATAAGCGAAAAAATAGACATTTAAAAACAAAAAACACTTTTTTTAGTTTCTATTGTAAAATTTTGCAAATAAGTAAATTTTTCTTCATATATTTGGGCCAAAATGTATACTGCTACATATCTTTAGTAAAAATAACCCAAATTAGTGTATATTATTTGGTCTCTGTGAAAGTTATAGAGTCTACAAGCTTTGGTGCAAATCATTGAAAAATGATCACATCTGATCACACCTGCTGTACTGAAGGCCTATCTCATTTCTTGTGGCCCTAACAAGCCAGGAAAGTACAAATACCCCCCAAATTCCCCCTTTTTGGAAAGCAGACATTCCAAGGTATTTAGTAAGAGGCATGGTGAGTTTTTTGAAGTTGTAATTTTTTCCCACAATTCTTGGAAAATTTTTCTTTTTTTTGCACAAAATTGCCCGGGACCTATGGTCCCACCGGGTCCCATGGTAGGGCCGGCCCTGCCCATGAGCACTAGTCCCATGAGCACTAGCGCGGAGTAGGTGGAAGTGCAATCCTCCTCCGCTTTGAATGCTGAGCAGTGTGGGCACAGTGGGCAGTGACGTCACTGGTTGATAGCGGCTATAGCAACCAGTGACCAAGAGTAGAGTCAGGCGGGGCGGAGCTGGAGCCAGAGCCAGCGCTACCACGGCTCAGTCCGCCCCTGTCCCCTGCATTCTAGGACCGGGACAAGAGACTCGGGGCTATTAGCCCCAGGCTTGGGGCTGTAGCCCCAATAGCCACCCCCTGATGACGCCTCTGCCGTGGTGTACTATTTCTAATCTACTTGAGGCAGTGTAATATATATATATATATATATATATATATATATATATATATATATATATACAGTCAGTCTACTATATATAAATATACTCTGCATCCAGTCAGTCAGTGTAGCCTAGATCTACAGTCTACAGTGCAGTTCCGTGGTGTACTATTTCTAATCTACTTAAGGCAGTGTATTTGATATATACAGTCAGTCTAATATATATATATATATATATATATATATATATATATATATATATATAAATATATATATATATATATGTAGCGCTGGTAGATTTACAATCTACCGCAGGTTAGGTAATTTTAGTAAATAGTGTGTTAGGAAGGTTAAAAGTTCACCTCTGTTCCAGCTTGGCTCACGTTGTGTGTACTTCCGTGTTGACCGGTGGGTGTCGCTGTTACCACTGGTCAGTGTTGGAAAGGCAACGTGTCGAAGTGTATAGATGCTCCTCTGTCTCGGAGACAAGCTCGGTGGAGGTGGTCCTCCGAGTTGCATTCTGGGAAGAGGGTATTCATGGGACAGACGCCATGTTCTAGGGTTTTTTTTACAGCCACCTGCTGGCCCTCATGGCCGACAGGTATGCGTTAAAGAGCTACCTCGTGGTCCTCCGATCCGTAGGCCAACGATACAGCGGCGCAGGGGTGGGCCCAGAGGCTTGTCTGGGGCCTAACACTGCGGCCGAGGAATGGTCCTGAGCTGTCGGTCCTGTGTGACGAAGTTGGGCGGCCGAGGAGATCCCAGGGGAGGACCCGTCTTGGAGAGATCACGCAGCGTGCTGGTCTATAGAGGGGCCTGGTGACTCGGTCAAAGGACGTATCCAAATATATATACACTCTGCTCTGCAGCATCCAGTGTAGTTTATATCTACAGTGCGTTCCGTGGTGTACTGTTTCTACTACTTTTCTGGTGGTATACACAGTACACAATACAGTGCAGCCATAGTACAGTTGCTACTGCTTTTCTGGTGATGTACACAGTATACAATACAGTGTAGTGTGGTGTTGCAAAACAAAATCCCCATCATGTACGGAAGGCCACCAAGGCAGACGCTCACAGACCACTAAAAGAGGGCAAGCAGGCTCTGTGTCTACAGTCAACAGTGCTGGTCATGGACATGGTGCATCCTCTGCAGGTGGCCGTGGGGCACGCTTGTCCTTTTTTTCTGCTGCTGGGGGAGGGCCTTTGGTGGTGGTGGTGCCACAACACTGTAACCCCTCATAGATACTCTTGTTGGGCGCAGGAACGGGCCCTGCTGTGAAATATTAGATCAAAAATTGTAATTACATGCCCCTGTTAAACAGGGACAGAAAAATTGGGCCTTGGGCAGTGGTGGTGGTGCCCTAAACCAAAAATATTGTTGGAAGCTAGCATCATCAAGATTTAGGAGGAATAGTATAGTCACTCAGTATAGTCTTCAAGGGATCCCACATCCATAGAAAAATCAATCAGTTACATTAGCATCAGCTGCTTGATAGCTGCTGCTGATCCAAGACTGATTAATTTTTATGAATGTGAGCCTATCAACGGAGTCTGTGGACAGGCACACTCTATCATCCGTTACAAACTCTCCAGCAGCACTGAATGTGTGTTCAGAAAGAACGCTGGATGCAGGACAGGCCAGTAGCTCAATTGCATATTGTCAAAAATCATGAACCAGACTGAGACAGAAGTACAGTAAAATCACACTTGTTTATTAATAAAAATAAAAAGGTAAATAGAGTAAGCGTAGTCAAAGCATAGCCAGAGTCCAGTAACCGAATCGGGTAGTCAGCCAAGCCAGAGTTCAGTCACCAGATCGAGTAATCAGCCAGGCCAGAAGTCAGGGATCCAATTAGAGGAACAGCAAGCAGGATAAGGAGCCAGAAGGGATGTCAGCAAAGCCAGTCTTTAAACAGGAACGCAGAAGATGGTTTCTTGTGATGTGACCAAGGCGAAGGCAGGAATGAAGTGAGCTGGAGATCTTTAAGTAGGCAGGACTGACGAGCAGATCCACAACAGCTGGTTAACTGTGGAGAGAGATGAGAGCTGGCAATTAGCCGACAGCTCAGCGACCAGCTCATAGAAGGAAGGGCTGAGCCAGCCCTGACACACATTGAGCTAGTTCTGGCCAGTGGTCCATCCTCAAGACCCAGTAACCCAGTGGATGCTCTGTTGGAAAGGTCTCCAAATCTGCTCTTGCCCCTAGATATTCCTGCACCATGTAATGCAGATGCTGGCGATGGTTGCTTGAACCGATCAGACCTGAGGACTGAAAAATTGTCTAAAGGCATCGGTCAGCCGGCTACCTTCTCCACTGCTCTTCCTCTGACTGAACGAAGCCTCAGCAACACGTTGTCCAGCACCAGGAAATTGTAACCTCCCAGGATCTGGAAATGCATTGCACAAACCTTTCTTCAAGGCCTCCTGAAGATGTTTCATCCTCTGCTCTCTCTGCGAAGGCAGGATGAGTTCTGCAACCTTACCCTTGTAACATGGATCAAGAAGGGTTGCCAGCCAGTAATGATCCCTCTCTTTGATACCACGAATCCTAGGGTCCTTTCGCAGGCTTTGCAGAATCAGGGAGGCCATGCAGCGTAAGTTTGCAGAGGCATTCCATTCTGAGTCCTCTGGGTCACTAAGGATCACATGATACGTTACAACCTCCTCCCAGCTACGTACAACTCATTGGGTTTCTGGGGACTGAAAACCATCAGACTGCTGCTGAGTGTTATCCTCCACATCCATGCTGACACAATCCTCCTTCTTCTCCTCCTCCTCTTCTTTTTCCTGTTTGTTTGGTGGGCTCGCAGGAATAATATCTGGATAAAGGGGGCATTGAGAGGTAAGGAAGTCTTCCTCTTCGTCCCGCTGTTCTGCCTCAAGTGCCCTGTCCATTATTCCATGAAGCATGTGCTCCAACAGGAAGACAAGAGGGACAGTATCACTGATGCATGCATTGTCGCTGCTCACCATCCTCGCGGCCTCTTCAAATAGTGACAGGACAGTGCATGCATCCTTGATCAGCAGCCACTGGCTTGGCAAAAAGAAGCCAAGCTCCCCTGACCCTGTCCTGGTGCGATACTCACACAGGTACTCATTGATGGCCCTCTGCTGCGTGTGCAGCCGCTGCAGCATTGCCAATGTCGAGTCGCACCTGGTGGACATGTCACAAATGAGGCGGTTGGTGGGCAAGTTGCATTCCCTTTGAATGTCAGCCAGCCGAGCACTGGCATTGTATGGCCGGCGGAAATGACCACAGACTTTTCTGGCCTGCCTCAGGAGATCTTGTAACCCTGGGTACCTGCTCAAGAACCGCTGCACCGCCAAATTCAGGATGTGTGCCAAACATGGAACATGGGTCAACTGTCCCTGTCAGAGGGCGGAGAGAAGGTTGGTGCCATTGTCGCACACAACTATTCCTGGCTAAAGCTGGCGTGGCGTCAACCACCTCTGAGCCTGCCCCTGCAGAGCTGACAGAATCTCTGCCCCAGTGTGGCTCCTGTCCCCTAAGCAGTAGTTTAATCTTAAACTACATACAGGGTTCTTTACTGTAAGAGCAGCAAGGATGTGGAATTCCCTTCCACAGGCGGTGGTCTCAGCGGGGGGCATCGATAGTTCCAAGAAACTATTATATAAGCACCTGAACGACAGCAACATACAGGGATATACAATGTAATACTGACATATAATCACACACATAGGTTGGACTTGATAGACTGAGTACTTGCGTAGCCCCTTGAACGCTTACGGAGCACCACTGGTTCAGAGGACAAATCTGCAGAAGAGGCCATAGAGGAAGAAGAAGAGGAGGGAGTGGAGGAGAGAGCTGTGGCAGAATCACCACTAGCATTTTGGAGTTGTGGTGGCGGAACAAGCTCCAACAATACTGAACCCTGTCCTGCATCCTTCCCAGCTGCCAGCAGAGTTACTCATTGCGCCGAGAAGGAAAGGTAATGTCTGCTGGACCATGAGTCTTCAGTAATATACACCGCACTGCTGACCGCCCTGTCCAACAAGACCAAAACATTGCCTTCCACATGTCGGTAGAGAGCCTGAATGGCCTTCCGTGAAAAGAAATGGCGTTTTGGAACCTGCAACTGAGGTATAGCACATTACACATATTCATGAAAGGGGGCAGAGTCTACCAGCTGAAAAGGCAGCAGTTGCAGTTCTAGCAATTTGGCCAAGCTAGCATTTAGATGAAGGAAGGCCAACCCGTAATCAATACTTAACTTCCCGGGTAAATTCAACTTAATCTCCTGCTCAGAATAGTAACAAGGATTTGTATTAAAGGGGGCTGACTGAAAGTATAGAGATTGGAGATGTAGCCAGTCCTTAACCAGGAATAGGGAAGCTCACCAATCAGAGCCACGCTATGCCAACCAATGAGGCATCAGCCTGTAATAATATACACAGACTAGATGGGAGGGAAACACACACTTTTATGGGAGAGCAGCCATCAGAATGCAACCTTGGTGCAAAGGGTAATTATGGGAAAGGTCTGCATTTTACTTGTAACTAAATATGTTTGTAGATTAATGTTTTAAGGAATATACTCTGTATTCCTTCATGTCATTCTCTTAGTTTAATCGAATATTTTATTCCTTGGTGTAGATTATAGATGGTTGTGTATTAGATAGACTTTCAACTACTCACCAATAAATGTTGTTATTGTGTTAAAGCTTTCACTCATGGTCAAAGAACTCTCATTTAAACCCTTTCATGACTAAGCCTATTTTTGAAATTTGGTGTTTACAAATTAAAACCCGTATTTTTTGCTAGAAAATTACTTAGAACCCCCAAACATTATATATATTTTTTAGCAGAGAATCTAGAGAATAAAATGGAGATTGTTGCAATATTTTATGTCACACGGTATATGTGCAGCGGTGTTTTAAACGCAAATTTTTGGGAAAAGGGACACTTTCATGAATTTAAAAAAATCAAAACAGTAAAGTTACCCCAATTTTTTTGTATAATGTGAAAGATGATGTTACGCCGAGTAAATAGATACCAAACATGTCACGCTTTATAATTGCACTACGGTACCTAAGAATTTCCATAGGCGACACTTTAAATTTTTTTTACGGTTACCAGGTTAGAGTTACAGAGGAGGTCTAGTGCTAGAATTATTGCTCTCACTCTGACAATCGCGGCGATACCTCACATGTGGGATTTGAACACCGTTTACATATGCGGACGCGACTTCCATATGCGTTTTCTTTGCTGCGCGAGCTCGCGGGGACGGGGGCGCTTTAAAAAAAAATTTTTTTCTTATTTATTTTATTTAATTATATATTTATAAATTGTGTTAAAAAAAAAAATTTTGATGACTTTTATTGCTGTCACAAGGAATGTAAACATCCCTTGTGACAGTAATAGGTGGTGACAGGTACTCTTTATGGAGGGATCGGGGGTCTAAAAGACCCCCGATCCCTCCATTGCACTTCAAAGTATTCAGATCGCCAAAAAAGGCGATTCTGAATACTGTGTATTTTTTTTAAATCGGCGCCATTGGCAGCCGAGTAAACAGGACGTGACGTCATGACGTCGCTTCCACGTTTACAGTTAGAAGGCTGGAACGAAGCTGCCCACAGCTTCGTCCCAGCCCGCCCCCAGCCGTCAGAGGCAGCCAATTTGTCAGCGGGCCTCCCGATCGAACGGGAGACCCGGTAAGAGCCGCGTGAGGCGGGATGTCCCCTCCCGCTCCTCCGGTATAACAGCCGAGCGGCTTTTAGCCCCATCGGTTGTTATATTCGGATAGCCGATCACCGGCTCTAAACAACGGTCTAACCCCCGAAAGCCGAGTACGCACATCTGCGTATAGTATACGGGAAACAGACTGCATGGGAGGTCATCATATGTCTGGTCAAGCATGTGGTGCCCTAGCGGCTACTGTTGTGGCCACACTTGATCCGCTTCAGACATAGGTTGCAAACAGCAACGGTGCGATCTGCTGCACACGTGTCCAAAAAGGCCCACACCAAGGAACTTTTCAAAATCAGTGGGGAGTCAGCAGCGCCCTGCACCTGCAGAGCTCTGCGGTGTGATGCAATAGGGTGGCTGCCCTTAAGCTGCCCCCTAGAGGACATCCTGCCTCGTTGGAGTTGTGCCTCCTCCTCCTCCTCTCTTCTATTAGGCACACAAGTCGAGTCAGTGACCTCATCATCCCCTCCCTCCTCGTCACTGGAGCAAACTTGCAACTGTGCTGCAGCTGGGGGAACATGACTGCCAGTTTCTTGTCCTTCTCGGGCACCCCCTCTCTTTAGGCTCACGTAACTCCCTTCCTCAACCTGGAAACCAACATCGGAGCCTTCAAATCGCCCAGCAGCATGTACCCGACACTGTGGTCGAATAGTTCGGGGGACTCCTCCATGCATGATGGTGGGGTTACGGAAGGAGTGACTGTGGACAAGGAGCCGGTGGAATAGGCTTTGGCAGCTGCCTAGGAAGGCAAACTACTCTGAGCCTGGGTGACAGAGGATGAGGAGGATGAGGATGGCTTTGTTATCCACTCCAACAACTCTTCTGCATGTTCTGGCTCAATAACACGGCCAGCAGCAGAGAAATAGGACAAGCGTACCCCACGGCGACCTACAGAGGATGCACCATGTCCACGACCAGCACTGTTGACTATAGACACAGAGCCTGCTTGCCCTCTTTTAGTGGCCTGTGAGCATCTGCCTCTCCTTGGTGGCCTTCCGGACATGATGTATATTTTGTTTTGCAACACCACACTACACTGTATTGTGTACTGTGTACAACACCAGAAAAGTAGTAGGAACTGCACTATGGCTGCACTGTATTGTGTACTGTGTACACCACCAGAAAAGTAGTAGCAACTGTACTATGGCTGCACTGTATTGTGTACTGTGTACACCACCAGAAAAGTAGTAGCAACTGTACTATGGCTGCACTGTATTGTAATTACAATTTTTGATCCAATATTTCACAGCAGGGCCCGTTCCTGCGCCCAACAAGAGTATCTGTGAGGAGTTACAGTGTTGTGGCACCACCACCACTACCCAAGGCCCAATTTTTCTGCCCCTGTTTAACAGGTGCATTTAATTACAATTTTGATATAATATTTAACAGCAGGCCCGTTCCTGCACCCACCCAGAGTAACTGTGAGGGCTTACAGTGTTATGGCAACACCACCACCACCACCAAAGGAAAAAAATTTTCTGCCCCTGTTTAACAACGGCATGTAATTACAATTCTTGATCTAATATTTCACTGCAGGGCCCGTTCCTGCGTCCACCAAGAGTAACTGTGAGGGGTTACAGTGTTGTGGCACCACCACCCAAGGCCAAATTTTTCTGCCCCTGTTTAACACGGACATGTATTTACAATTTTTAAATTATTATATGATCTAATATTTCACAGCAGGGCCTGTTCCTGCGCCCAACAAGAGTAATGCCCCGTACACACGGTCGGACTTTGTTCGGACATTCCGACAACAAAATCCTAGGATTTTTTCCGACGGATGTTGGCTCAAACTTGTCTTGCATACACACAGTCACACAAAGTTGTCGGAAAATCCGATTGTTCTAAACGCGGTGACGTAAAACATGTACGTCGGGACTATAAACGGGGCAGTGGCCGATAGCTTTCATCTCTTTATTTATTCTGAGCATGCGTGGCACTTTGTCCGTCGGATTTGTGTACACACGATCGGAATTTCCGACAAAGGCTTTTGTTGTCGGAAAATTTTATAGCCTGCTCTCAAACTTTGTGTGTCGGAAAATCCGATGGAAAATGTGTGATGGAGCCTACACACGGTCGGAATTTCCGACAACAAGGTCCTATCACACATTTTCCATCGGAAAATCCGATCGTGTGTACGGGGCATAACTGTGAGGGGGTTACAATGTACTGGCACCACCAACACCTAAGGCCCAATTTTCTGCAGAGTATATAGGGCAGGCAGTATAGTATATATACGTCTGTTCAAAGTATATAGTGCCTGGGGGCCCCCCACGCCATTTTTTTTAAAATTTGGGTGTGGGGTTCCCCTTAATATCCATACCAGACCCAACGAGCCTTGTAATGGGCTAGGGGATGGGGGGAAGGACCCATGCTGTTTTTCTCAATGATTTTCATCTATATTCCCGGGACCCGACAATACATTACAGCCACAAGCAGTTTTAAATGTTTTTTTTTCCTTTAGAAATGTCATTTTGCTGTGGTATTGTTCTAAACACGGGAAAACTGCGCCACTTTACAGGCATACTATAGACACCCCCAGGCACGATATTTAAAGGAATATTTCATTTTTATTGTTTCACTTTAAGCATTAATAAAATCACTGCTCCTGAAAAAACAGCTGTTTTTAAAACTTTTTTTGCTTAGATACATGTCCCCTGGGGCAGGACCCAGGTCCCCAAACACTTTTTAGGGCAAAAACTTGCATATAAGCCTTTCAAATTAGCACTTTTGATTTTTCATGTTCATGCCCCGTAGACTTTAACTGTGTTCGTGTGTTTTTTGCATGTACGGATGCTCTGGTGCGAACCGAACCGGAGGGGGGGGGTGTTCGGCTCATCCCTACTGCCCATGCAGCAATTTAGAAATTGGATGAAATGTTTACAACTGGGAAACACTTTTTGGAAGGTGTTAAGTGCATCTTATATACAACTATATAGATTGGACCAAAATGGGGGGCAAATGAGGAGGAAAGAGGGACAGAGGGACATTGTTCCAAATCAGGGACAGTCCCTCGAAATCAGGGACAGTTGAAAGCTATGCCATCGCCCACTGCATGGCTCCAGTCTCTGGCAGCTTGCTGTAGCATTACATTCAATGAATATCATGTTTAGCCCTTTGGTGACATCAGAAGCCGCACTTCAGGCCTCTTATATAATATCATGAAACCTGACTACCAATGTTCTAACTCTTCCACTCTAATAATAAAATTGGCTTTGGCTACGCATTAAATCCGTCATACAAACAATATCCAGTAGATGGCAGCACAATACAGTAACATGCAGATGAAAAAAGTCATTTTTAGCGTTCTATGTACTTGTATTATTGTATTGATGGCCAGTAATATTCACCATCTGAATTTGCCCTCGTTTACTATTTCTCAGTTTAGTATAAGTATACTTGCTGGTTACAAGCATGTTATAGCTTCTCATATAGATTCTTGTAATCTTTTGACAATATTATGTACTGTAGATGATGATATATTTAAAGTCTTTGCAATTTTACATTTAGGAACATTATTCTGAAATTCGACAACCTAAATTGTGAAAAGCAAAAAGTGAAACAAAAATAATGATTAAATCCCAAAATGAAATATAAATATAACTGTCCAAAGTAGATAACATAAATAGATGTCACACCATTTGTGTAAGAAAGGAAGTGAAGAGGTGTGTGTCACTTTAAAAGAAGTCCTCCTCGTGATGATGATATCTCACACCGCGACAAAGAGTGTAACCTGCACCACCTAAACTGCACGTTTACCAGCTTGCAAGCACTTTGACACTTGCGACTAATACCCAGCCGGGGCCTTTATCCTCAAAAACGGGGGAATCAGGTGACAGCTCACATCACATGAGATGTAGCACCCTGGTGTTTAGGCAGGGTTGCTCCTAAATTTACCTGCCAGGTATAGCTACCTTGGCTAATTGTTGGGGATCAATTGATTTCAGTTTGTCTGTAATTGCTGCACTTCTCTCTTTTGCCTCTAGGTGGTAAGGTACCTGGTGGCATTAGATAAGACAAGGGAAAAGCAAAGACAGATTAGGAGTATATGGGGTATCTCAGCCAATGGTCAGGGATTTTCTTGGGTTCCTTGGCCTGCTGGGAGAACCTATATATTTGGGTGGAGTCAGGTGATCGGGGTTCTGTGCCACCTGGACGGCTGTCTGGGTGGACATGTGTTGTATTGCCCGGGCTGCTAGGCTGGAGATTGGGCCTATCCTGGGGATATATGGTTGCTGGGCTGTCTGAGGGCCTACCCTGTTTCCCCGAAAATAAGACCTAGCGTGATTGTCAGTGATGGCTGCAATATAAGTCCTACCCCCCAAATAAGCCCTACCCTGTTTCCCTGAAAATAAGCCCTACCCTGAAAATAAGACCTACAAGGACTTTAACTAGGGCTTATTTGGGGGGTAGGGCTTATATTGCAGCCATTACCGACAATCACACTAGGTCTTATTTTGGGGGAAACAGGGTATCCAGAAGCAAGAGAGAGTAGCATAGGGTTGGGATTGAGGCTTGCAGCCCAACCAGAAGTGACGGTTCTGCCGGCCGGAGAACCTGACATGGTCGGAGGTAGAGGGGAAAGCTGTCGCCACTAACAGACCAACCACCTTATTACCAGGGACCACAGTGAGTAGCTGAAGCAAGTACCGGAGCAGCATTCTCACCAACCAGGGGCGGTGAAGAATTAGGAAACTTCAGCGGGTATCAAGCCAAGGACCCAGCCAGCGGAGGTGACCCTTGCAAAGCAGCCTTGTGTGTCAAGCCAGAGACCGAGCAGGCTAGTGGGGTGAAGGTTGAGAAGTATCTGGAGTGCCAAGCTAGGGACCAAGCAGAGAAGCAGGGGTGACGATTGAGGAAGATACTACAGTGAAGATTGGAAGATCTCAAGGGATTCAGTAGCAGTGAATCATCTAGTCTAGTGAGAGAGACTAGGAGCTCAGTGGGCTGAAAAACTACAAGAAGTGATTGTATTGGAAGTGAAGGAACTGTTACACTTTGTGTTAGGAACTGTTCAAGACTGTTGCCATAGAAGACAGCATATGGTTCACAATATTTTTATTGGTTTCACTGATATTTGTCTTATTATATGGCTTATGTCACTTTTCTGGTTTAGATCTCACATTTTATATCTATAAGGAATAGGATTGGTTTATTCAGTCTGCACTTATGCTTTGGAACACTATATGAGCACACTCTGATTGCACCTCTAGGGAAACTCATTTCCCCTACAGGTAGCCATACTTATATTTACTTTATTCACTGTTTTTTATTACACGACAGTTTATAGGGTAGCGCCACTCACCCCATTTATTGCTTTCTAAACCTCCATCCCTAATATCATGAATAAAAACAACAAATGGAAGAAATTAGTGGGACTTTCAATGAGGTGTGCTACTGCTGGAAAGAACGAGTGTATGGAGTATATATATAATAAAACCATTATTTTGTCTAACGCAGTTCCTTGGGTCTAGAGCTGCATGACATGCTTCACAAATGTAAATACAACCATATACAATACGTTTGTAGTAAATAAATACGCATTTACCAAATGTACATATAAACTGACATAACATGGTCATACATATACATGAACACACACAGTATCTCACAAAAGTAAGTACACCCCTCACATTTTTGTAAATATTTTATTCTATCTTTTCATGTGACAACACTGAAGAAATGACACTTTGCTACAATGTAAAGTAGTGAGTGTACCGCTTGTATAAAAGTGTAAATTTGCTGTCCCCTCAAAATAGCTCAACACACAGCCATTAATGTCTAAACCGCTGGCAACAAGGCGACATGCTTGGCCAGTCCACTTTTACCCTCAGCTTCTTTATCAAGGCAGTGGTCATCTTGGAGGTGTGTTTGGGGTCCTATGTCTGCAGTCTCTGACCATCTTGTGTATCATGTCCCCAGTCTCTGACCATCTTCTGTATCATGTCCCCAGTCTCTGACCATCTCCTGTATCATGTCCCCAGTCTCTGACCATCTCCTGTATCATGTCCCCAGTCTCTGACCATCTTCTGTATCATGTCCCCAGTCTCTGACCATCTCCTGTATCATGTCCCCAGTCTCTGACCATCTTCTGTATCATGTCCCCAGTCTCTGACCATCTCCTGTATCATGTCCCCAGTCTCTGACCATCTTCTGTATCATGTCCCCAGTCTCTGACCATCTTCTGTATCATGTCCCCAGTCTCTGACCATCTTCTGTATCATGTCCCCAGTCTCTGATCATCTTCTGTATCATGTCCCCAGTCTCTGACCATCTTCTGTATCATGTCCCCAGTCTCTGACCATCTTCTGTATCATGTCTGCAGTCTCTTACCATCTCCTGTAGTCATTTGAGGGCAGTCTGGAGCTCCTCTTTAAGTTGTCTGCTGTGTTTACACTTTGCTACATGCAGGAAGTGTTGTCTTTTTTTTAAGAACAGATCAAATTTTAAAAATGGAGTTCTTCTGTCCACTTGAATTTTTTTGGACGAAAACCGTGCGCAGTAATCGTGCTGCATCATGGAATCGAATCAAATCATGGACAGGATAATCGTAATCAAATTGTGTGGCCAGTGAAGATGCGCACCCCTAAACGAAGTGTCATTTCTTCAGTGATATAATAGAGATATAATAAAATATTTACAAAAATGTGAGGGGTGTACTCACTTTTGTGAGATACTGTAAATGCATTGTGAATGTAAAGAAGTACGAGCTGAACTGTCTAGGCCTCCCAAGATTGTATACGCATTTCGTGATTATGTTCACTCATCAGGAGTATGGATGCAGAACTATGCTGCAAGTACAGAAAAAATCAAATATATTCCTTTTATATATCCTTCAAACAAAGGAGAGAGATGGGGGGAATATATACCTCCCTATATGTGGTATAATTTATCTAGTACTCACAAATCAGCTCAAGAATGGTCTATCGGCTCATGCATGGCTAGGAGGTATGGTGATGAGAGAGGGGATCCCCAACACAGTGCCAGGTCTGGAGCTGAGGTGGGATAAAACCCGAGCCGGACAAAGGGAACAGCTAAAAACCAAGCCAGTGCAACACAGTGCAATCCATGGGAGATGGAATAGTATGAATACAGAAACCGCATCAATCTAGAAAGGAAAGTGTAAAAGGAAAGTGTAAAAATAGGCAATAGAAAAATGTTAAAAAAAACAAATGGCGTAGGGTCCCCCCACCCCCCAGCAAATGCAGCCAACTGTGCCCATCATATGCCGCCAACTCTGACCAGAAAATGCAGCCAACTGTGACACCCCCCCACCCGCTGTCTGACTGGCACTTACACCACCATGGTGACAGGTCAGGCAGCGGGTGACGGCGGCGAGCTGTGGGACTAGTAGTGCAGGTCAGGCAACGGATCCTGTGTCCTCCATGCGTCTCTTCTTGCCTTCTGCTAGGCGGCCAATGGTATCCCCTGTGCCTTCAGCCAATCAGGTAACGGGTATTAAACCTGCGCGTCCTGATTGGCGGAGAGGCGGTTCAGTGTTAGCAAAGCAAATATAATTTGCTTTTCTAACACACCTGGGTGGACTGCAAGCGCAATGCTCTGCGCTTCAAGGCCACCTTTTTTGAAGCCTATTGGAGCCTATGGCTCTAATCAGGTGCTTAAAAAACACCCCCTGCCGCTGTAATTCAGGTGCCCGTCATCCAAAAAGGGGCTGGGCGCCTAAATAGGGGGCGGCTACAGCAGCCATGGATAGATTCTACATAGAGGGGGTGGCGTGACAGAGGGGGCGGCACCCGTGCGTCCTTAATGGACGGGCCACCCCTTGTTGTTAGCGTTAGAACACTAACCCTAAACCCTAACCCTAAAGTCTAGCACACACGGACCGAATGTCAGCCGGCAATGGAAACCGGCCAACATTCGGCCCGTGTGTATGGCAGCCGGTCCCACAGAAGCAACCCGATGGGTTGAATGAAAAAAAACTAGTGGTGTGTACGAGGTTTATCTCTAACCCTAACTCAAACATTAACCCTAACATGCGACTTTGGACACACAAAGGTTCCTGCACTACTTTGATGTGACTTTGATGCTACTTGAGTGTAAGGCTCGGCTCACACTGCTGCAACTTTGGATCCAAATGGTGAGACCCAAAGTCCCGGGACATGTGACTTGCCATGCTTCTCTATAGGAGCCATTCCAATTGACGCTACTGAAGTCACTGTGACTTCAGAAAAGGTTCCTGCACTACTTCAAGGCGACTTAGATGCTACTTCTGCCCATAGACATGAACAGAAGTCGCATCCAAGTCAGATCCTTATCTAAGTAGCTGCGATTTTGTTCTGACATAACAGGAAACTTACCCAGACAATCCCTGTTCTGTTATCCCCCTCATTCATTAGCTGTGCAGAGCATCATTCTCCTAGCACTTCTCACCTGCATAAGGCAATCTTTTCATAAGACAGGTGCTTCTTATGCCGTGTACACACGAGCGGACTTTACGACGGCTGAACTCTGAAGGACTTCGACGGACTTTCGACGGAGTTCCGACGAAATGGACTTGCCTACACACGATCACACCAAATTCCGACTGATTCATAAGTGATGACGTACGACCGGACTAAAATAAGGAAGTTGATAGCCAGTAGCCAATAGCTGCCCTTGCATCGTTTTTCGTCAGTCGGACTAGCATACAGACGAGTGGATTTTTCGACTAGACTCGAGTCCGTCGGAAAGATTTGAAACATGTTCTATTTCTGAAGTCTGTCTGATTTTTCGACAGCAAAGGTCCAATGAAGCCCACACATGATCGAATTGTCCGGCGGATTCGTTCCGTCGGACCTTTGCTGTCGAAAAGTCCGGTCGTGTGTACACGGCATTATTCATGCAAAATGTCATCCAGAGCACCATAAGTCTACGCACAGGGTGTGCCAGGTGTGCCTGGGCACACCCTAATCATGCTGTGCTGCACAGATTCCCCCCTGCTGTTTGGCTGCAGAAGAAGGGACTGGGGAATTTCTGTCTTAAAAGTGCGATATCAGGGGTCTGTTTAGACCTCTGATATCAAACCAAAGCCCCCCCAATGGAGCTCCTAAAAAATGTATAATAATAATAATCATAATATATTATTAAATAAATATGTAAAAAAAAGTTATGATTAAAAAAATATAAAAATAATATAAATAAAAAATATAAATAATAAAAATTATATATATATATATATATATATATTTATAAAAATAATAATAAAAAAAAAATTATATATATATATATATATATATATATATATATATATACACACACACATATACACACACATAGATACATACGTGTGTTTGAGATTTTGGATGCCATGGTCTGCGCACGCCTATGCAGAGTACCCAAAAAGGCTCCGGAAAATGAGGAGCTGATCAGGCTGGTTCGGGATTGTCCAGAGATCCTAATTATAAGGACCAAGCTAAGTGGGACCATGCATGGCTGGAGATCTGCCGAATTTACCATGCAGAATGGGATACTTTATCCGCAACAGATCGCTCTGAAAAAAGTATGTTTTATTTTGTCAATTTTTTAAATTATTTATTTATTTTTTTATTTATGGTTTTCTGTTTGTGTGCATGGTAAACTGCGTATCCTTCTACCTGCATGGGAAGGCAAAAAAAAAAAAAAAAATAGATCAAGGTTTGATCTAGGTCAGTGACAGGTTCAGGGTCAAAGGTCTTGGTTAAAGGTCATGGCCAGTAAATTTTGAGTACTTTTTTACTTTTTTTAAAATTTTTTAGTTTGAAATCACTATAATTGTTTTAGTTAAGATATATATATATATATATATATATATATATATATATATATATATATGTGATATCCTAACTATATAAATAAAAAAAGGAAAAAGTGCCCTACTGTTTAATAATTTAATATAGATATTTGTAGTATTGTTGTGATCATCATGAGCAGGAGAGGAGAATTTATTATTATTTTACTTTGTCGCTATGTGGTATCAAGAAATATGCTGCTCAATTTAAAGCGGGGGTCCACCTAGCTATCGTTTTTTTTTTTTGGAGTTCATTCACAAACTTTTCTTCTCATGATTATCTACTCACATGTTCTGTGTAATAAGTCCGCCTGTGTCCGATTTCGTTGTAAAGAATAACTTATAAAATTCACTGAAGGCGGTTTCCATCTTCATTGTGGGCATTTGAAGCCCACAAGCATGTATTTCCTGGATGCGGTGAATGCTGTGCTCCCAGCATTCACCGAGATTTTGTGATGACGCTGTTGCACAATGCATGCTGGGAAGCCTGAGACTAGCTCCCAGGGGACTGTGGGAGGTCTGGGAGAGGCTAGAAACACACCTACTCCCATGGGAGGAAAACCAGGAAGTGCAAAGAAGATTAGAAAAAAAAAAAAAAGGTAATTACAGCGATTTAAATTTTTTTACACAGCATGTCAGCATCTAGGCAAGGAAGAGAAGAAGTAGAAGAGGTAGTGAGAACAGGCCCTTAGGGTTAGTTAGGATGCATGTAGGGAAGTGGTTCTCAACTCCTATCCTCAGGACTCAACAGGCCAGATTTTAAAGGTTTACCTTGGGGGAGATGCAGACTACAATACTGCAATCACTGAGCAGCAAATGATATTACCTATGATGTATTTCAGTTACCGTATATACTCGAGTATAAGCAGAGTTTTTCAGCACATTTTTTTTTGTGCTGAAAGTGCCCCCCTCGGCTTATACTCGAGTCAAGCACTTTTCTGGTGCAAAGAATGACCGAATTTGGGGCCCCATATCTCAGGACCACTTTGTGCTAGGAACCCCAAAATTTGGTGTGCAAACCCAGTAGAACTAGCACTAAAACATAAGCTGGGGTTCCTAGCACCAGGTGGCCCCAAGATACAGGGCCCCAAAGTCTGTTCGGAAAATGTCACTCTGCTGCAGAAAAAAGTGCTTGACATTTTCCGAACCGACTTTGGGGCCCTGTATCTCGGGGCCACTTGGTGCTAGGAACCCCAACTTTGGATTTAGTGCTAGTTTCAATGGGTTTGTAAACCAAATTTGGGGTTCCTAGCACCAAGTGGCCCTGAGATATGGGGCCCCCAATTCTGTCAATTGTGTTCATCTGCAGCAATGTCATTTCGGGACCCTTTGGGTCCAGAGACCCCAAATTTTTGGCTGCAGCTAGGGGGCATCTAGGAACCCTTAACTACCGAGTTTGAAGTTCGGGGGACCTATGGCTGCAAATGGGCACAGTGAGGCATGCAAATGGGCATTGACACTCTTTTCCACTAACAGTAGCTGCGCATTTCCCACCCTAGGCTTATACTTGAGTCAATACGTTTTCCCAATTTGTGGTAAAATTAGGTGCCTCGCTTATATTCGGGTCGACATACTCTAGTATATACGGTATCTTGCAAACCTGGCCAACTCCCGACAGGAGTTGGGAACCACTGATGTAGGGTATACCTGGCAAAGTGAAGTTTCTCACTTATCCAGGTCATAAGTCAAAACACAACTGGACTTTTTCTGTAATTACATTTTGTAGCTTGTCCAAGACACCATTTCAGTTCTAAAACCAGTGATGCACCGATACCATTTGTGTGAGTATCGGTACTCACCCTAATGCTCCCAAAACCAATACTAAAGCACCATCTAGTGGGCAGTTTAAAACTCACAGTACATAGAGCCTGCATGCACAGGCAGCTGGAGGAGCTGTAGAGGCAGTATGGTGCCCCCCCAGCTGACATCACTTCTGCCCTTTACCCACAGAGTCCTGGAACTTCTCCAGCCCTGTGAGCACCGATTTGCTACAATCGGTGAACTGGGACACCTGTGTAGATTTTGCATGTGGCCAGATGTATTGGGAGTTTATTTTTTAAACTGCCCACTAGATGGCACTTTTACAGTGGCGGGAGAAAAAAAAAACAAAAAAAAAAAACCACACACACACGCTGCCCCTAATGAAAACGAAATTAGTGGCTTGGACAAGCTACAATCCTCATTACAGAACAAGTCCAGTTCAATATGACTTAACTACTAGAAGATCCATGTAGTATATAGAATGTTTTTTTTTTTTTTTAAAAACAAACACCACACACACTCTCAACGGTTTAGTAGACAGTCCATATATGTTTATTTACATAGCATTTACTTTTACAAAAATACAGTGATACATGAGAGCAAACCATCCTGAACAGAGTACAAATACAATCATTAATACAGCTCAAGGCACATTAAATAATTAAGATGCAATTAGATTAAGATCACACTGTATCCTATTCAGAAAAAAAAAAAAAAAAAAAAAAAAAAATCCATGTAAACACTTCTACAAAAATATCACCAATTTTCGATTAACCTTGTGTAAACCATTACTGATATATACACATTGCCAGTCCATTAATAAAATATCCAGTCTTGTTATTACAGCCATGCCATAAAAAAAAAAAAAAAAAAAAAAAAAAAAAAAAAAAAGAAATTGCACTTTTCCCAGAATTCCCCCCCCTCCCACCCAATATTTACATATTAACACTGAGATTAAGATTCAGTCAGTAACTGAAAGACATTCATACTGCTGAATGGTGGGCAGGGGAGACTATAAAAGAAAAAAAAAAAGTTATGGTCTAAGTTACCTAATTGCATTGGTTGTGCTTCAATCATATTGGGAGTTACAACTCCTTGTGCTTAGAAGGGGTCTGCCACATGCTGAAGAAGAAAACTAGCACACAGTAGAATTTGACATTTGCCAAGAGATTGGGTTAAAGAGATTCTGGGGTCACCACTAAACATAGCTGACATATGTATACATTTATTGTTTTACCCATCAAAAAGGGTTTGAAATTCTGTTTGGCCAATCTACTACCACCTGGGTCTACCATCACCTGGGTCTACCACCCCAATTGGGCAGACACTGTTTTACACTAAGGCTCCTTCACATTTGCCAGTTTTCACCAGACCCATGTGCATTGCATTAAGGCAACTCATTCATTTTCAACGTGTGGTACATTCCATGTGCTGCACTGCAGGCCCTTGGCGACTACTGTGCAGTTTTGTTAGTGTGCCATTCTGAAGTGGCATAGCAACACACTACAAGAGTGCCATATGTTATGGTAATGCATAGTAAAAACACATGTTCAAATATGACACAACTGCTACAGGAGTTCTAATGCTCCATTCACAGCAATGCATTTTTATATGCTTTTTTTGCAGAAACGCAGGCCATTATTCCATGGGTTCCTAAGGAACAGGTTCACATCAATGCATTTTTTGGAAAAGGGTCAGAAAAAAAAAAAAAAGCTGTGCTTTTTTGGTTCGATAGCCTTCAATGGAGAAGCTGCAGAAAAGCATGTAGTGCATTTTTACTGTGATTTGCGGTTTTAATCTGCCCAACAACAATTGTAATAAAAAACAAAAAACCCACACAGCAAAAAGCACTGCAGAAACAAACGAACTGCATAGGTGTGAATGGAGCCTTAATCGTCAAGAAGTTTTGCAGAGCAAGAAAAGCTTATCGTGCATGGAAACCAAGGACCTCCTCCTCTCCATGAAGATTACACTGTATTTACAAGGCAGCCAATAGACACATTCAAAGCTCTGAAATAATTTTATGGAAAATAAGTCTTGGGACATTTTGTAACTTTGCTGTGCAGCCTATTGCTCCATTAGTTGCCATGTTTGGAAATAAATGATCCCCTATGGCAACAGATTTTGCTGAACAGAAACTTACCTAAGCTGGATACAAATCAACCTTCATGATACCATATTTTATATCTATTGTTTTGGTCTATTCAAGTCCCCCTACCCCCCCAATTTTTTTTAACATAAGGCCTTACCTAACCACTCTACACAGGTTCTTCAATAAAGTCCACATGTTTCTTACTTCTAGTAATCAACATATGGATTTATTCCTATAGTAGGACACCTGGCTTCGCTAAACTGGTCTCCACTACAGACTTTGGGGATGGCTTTTCCCCACTTTGAAATACAGCAGTGGATCGGTGTGGCAAAGCTCCATATAGTTTGAGTAATCAAGTCATTATTAACAAAGCAAAAAACACATAAGAGGTATTTGAGCCCATCCAATTCTATTGGCCGAACCATAGCGCTGCAGTAAAGACTTCCTTTTATTAATCCATTCACAAGGATATAAACTCACAAAAGGTGGCGTGTTTCTGCCCAAAAAGGGCCCTGGTCATAATGTCTAAGGCCCTTTTGGGCAGAAACACCAACTTTTCTGAGAGTTTATATCCCCTGTGGAAGGATTAATAAAATAAGTTTTAAGGCAGCTCACTGGTCTGCCAATCGATTTGTATGGAGGATGATCTGGCACCAGCTTGTCTGCCCCCACCCAATACTGGCTGTCAAATTGTAGCACCACCCCTCCCTTCGATTACTAGCCAATAAAAGTAATGGGCACCATGTACCTGCTCTCAAGTAGGACTTTTAAATGTTTCAAACTACTAACAGACTGTTACCAGATTTAAGAAAGTGCTAGGCCTTGGAAACCCATGGAAAGCAGCAGAGATTCTAATGAACAGCAATGTTGCACTGGGGGGGAAAAAAATAAAATCAAAAAGGTGCACCCACCCCAAGTGGTGGTGGGGTGGTAGTAGGTCACCTCTAAGAGGTGAGGACTACCATTGGGTTTTTCACTTTAGTTAAAACGGCTGTAAAAAAAAACCCTAGCTTGTAATTTAGTCTTTTGGGGCCCTTGAGTTAGTAAGCCCATTTCCACTGAACACCTTTCCTTAAAAAGCAGGGAAACTACAAGCCCAATCACCAAGTCAAAGATTTGAAGGGATTGACACATTACTCATTCTCCCTACCGATCTCTATTTGGTATATAAATATGAAAACCCTTTAAGCAGCCCTCAAACCTACAATAGCCACTACTTAATGGCCAAAAAAACTTAGTTACAATCCTTGGGGGGGGGGGGGGGGGAATGTAATTTCTAGATTGCCTGTTCAAGTACTGGTAAATCTTATTCCAGGAACCTTAGCCAACGCAGCCTAAAATATGACGCCTACAGTTAGGATGACCATTTGCTTTGGAAAGGAAAAGTTCACCATGTTTAGTGTAGTGTCCTGCAAGGCTTGCCATGGTGACTACTAAAGTCAGGTAATGCTACGCCAAAACTTTAATGAAATTTTGTAATATTTTTTGGTTTTATGAACAGGTTTCTTTAACGTGCCTTCTGCAGGGAAGTCTCAGCACAATTTAAAAAAACACCTTACTCTTGGTTGCTCTCAAGTCAGGTAAATTAGTCTATACCTTTTCATTAAAAGGGGTTCAGGCCTCCTTAGGCTTGTAGATATGCAGCAGCAAGTTAGGATTAAATGGCATACTAACCATGATAGGGCCATTAAAAAGGAAAAGGGTACACAAATACAGAGTCTGACATTGCTTTGTTGCCTGGCTCAAAATTGATACATCAACCCAGAAGCACACTCCTAACAGAGTTGGGAGAAATACCAGAACAATCTGATCTGTGCACTTTTGCCTGGTCATGGGTGGAAGGGATTTAAGTGCTTAAACAGCTTGTTCCCAGGTCAGCAGCCTTTGGTGGTTATTTACTAAAGGCAAATACACTTTGCACTACAAGTGCACTCGGAAGTGCAGTCTCTGTAAATCTGAGGGGAAGATCTGCTGATTTTATCATCCAATCATGTGCAAGCTAAAATGCATTTTTTTCCTTGCATGTCCCCCTCGGATCTACAGAGACTGCACTTCCAGGTGCAAAGTGGATTTGCCTTTAGTAAAAAACCCCCTTTGTGTATTTAGTCTCTGAAAAAACCCATTAGGGAGAAAACTACTTGGGGGGGTTTGGGCTAGTACCAAGCAAACCATTCAACTTTGACCAATACAAAATGCTCAACCCTCATCAGCAGCGTTCCCTGTCCCAACTGTTCTGCAGAAAAAACCCCCAAGCATGCATCAGATCTGGTGTCATTTGGTTTCAAGACAGTTACTTTGATCACACATTTGCCAGACCCTGCAGAGACAGCCATTTTTTGCTTTACAGCAATATACCACCCATGGATTCTCCAAGAACCAGCTACATCCATGATTCGCCAAGTCCTTTGTTCCTCATAAGTATCTTAATACTTTGTAAAACTGATTGCCTCTACAAATAGTCCAATTTTAGACTTGATTGTTCTTAACTATGTATATCCAACAGGTGCTCTCTGAAAGCCTTTAGAAAGGCCATCATACTTTGCACACAAACCAACCATTAAAAAATAAATGCCACGTTTGAGCTTCAGAATAAGACTGTAGAATTCATTAAAGCCACATAACCATGCTAAAAAGTCTTCTCTACTGCCACTCCAAAAAAATTCCAGCATTTGTAAAAAAATATATCTTCTCAGGATTCCAACATTAGGCACATCTTATACACAATACTGAATAAAGTCATAACTTCACTGTAATGGATAACGTGTGAGGATTGCAAGGAGATTTTAGCATCTTATTACAAAGACAGAAAACGTCTTGATGCCATTACTATAGATGGTCTATCAGCACCTAATAACTGGAGCTACAAGGCCAAGTCCAGCTAGAGCATCAGTGAGCCAGTGGGTGGGAAGCCACTCCTTTCTGTGCATCTCAGGGTTTTGGTATAGAGATCCTCCTGGCAGTATTCCCTGCTCCATCCATAATAATTGTAGGAGCCCCAGCTTCCCTAGTTTTATTCTCCACACATACTTAAAAATAATGGTGACTGAATCTTAAAACTAACTGCCAAGTAGGAATGCAGAAAGCCTATTGCCAAAATCCCAGAAAAATGCAGAAAGCCAGTAGGCATGTCAACCCATTAGCATCAATTCATAATACATTTTTCAGTGGACAGACCCAGTAAGTACATTACATTCATCAGTTCAACATGAACACCATTCCACATTTAAAGCACCAAGCAAAGACAAACCTGTGCCAAACTTGATCACGTTAAAGTGCCACAATGTCTACCTATGAGTATGACATACAATCTGAATTTAACCAAAAATGAAAATATTTTGGTAGGAACAGCCAGTATGTACAATGGTTAAGTGCCAACATAAGTAGAACTATAAAATGTAGTCATATAGAGCTTTGTGGGTAAAGTCTAAAAAGGACAATCAGGCCTTGTGGAATGATGTAGAGCAACCTGGGATAAGCTTCCCAATAAGAGGACATCTTCCCAAGAAGCACAATCTTATTGTAGTCAATGATTGACAAAGCTTCAATTGATTTCCAAAACCTCTGACTCTGGGAGGCCAAACTTGGTCTTGTATTTGTCAAAGAGCTTCTCTAGGGAGGTCAGGTACATGCTGTGGTAGAGGTCCACATCCTTCTGGCTGGGCTGTTCCATTTTGGGGACGGTAATGGGTTCTCCAACTGAAAAGGAAAGAAATTGTTAGTCACCTAATCAACTTTAAAACGGAAATACTAAAATTGTGAGCAAAGTGATTGTCTTCAGCTAGGGAAATGGTCATTGGCAACCTTTCCTCCTGAAGGTCCCAACCATTTGTGATGCTCAATACGCCAAATACACATAGCACTATTCTCCCCTCCCCCCCCCCCCACCAACCATGGGGCCACAATTCCTCCACCCCCCCACTAATTTTGGAACCTTTTCTACTCCTGATGGCCAGTCTGGCCCCCCTAAAGTCTGAAGGGCAGTAGACAGACCCTTTGTTTAGAATGTTTGGAGACCCCTGATCTAGACAGGTGATCTCTGCTGCAAGATCACATTGCTAGTTGCAGCGGCCAGAACTAGTGAAACTTTGTAGCAGTATTTCCCCCAGGAAAGTATTTTAGCACTTATACCCTATAGATCATTTAAGCAGTTCGCATTTGAGTAAGTCTACTCATTTCCATAAACTTACCAACAGTGGTGATTGGGTTGGAATATGGAACCAGCCCCCAGCTCTCGGCAGAAAAGAAGCCACAACCATGGAAGACACATGGGGCAAATCCAATATATTTCTGGAACTTCCTTTGCACCCAGCGGCCCCAGGACCCTTCTTCAAACACCACCTGCTTATAAGCCTCATTCTCCCCAAATGAGTAGACTGGCACCAGATCAGCACTGTAAAAATAGGCAAGAACTAGCATAAGAATTGTACAATTACTTATACCTGAAAATCAGATATCAAAATATCAAATATGAACTAGGATAAGAAACCTCTAGGAAGAGGATTTGCTAAATTGATCTGAAGTCATTTTTTCAGGTTAGAACTATCAAGTTCATTGGTGTGCATGTCCCCATTGGGAAAATTAGTTGGGGACGTTCGGTGGAACACACACACACACACACTGCAAAAATTGATTTCTGTTAACTCTATGCATGTGCTTATGGTATTTAGTATATCAATTCCTTTTTTGGGCCTCATTTTTCTCTACATTTACATAGAGACTAAATGGTCAGGCAAATGTGTCAGGGGCAATTTTAATGTTTCCTTTCTAGCCTAAAGAGAATGGAGCTTATGCAAGAATCGATTATAAGTAAGCCTGCTCGTGTATGATGTGTAAGATTTGTTATATTTGCCCCTTCAGTGAGTCTTTTCTGAGGAAGGCTCTAGGCCTCGCTAGGACATAAGAGGCCCTTGAAGTTTGACAGTTGCTACTTGGCCAGGTTTCATAGTTGCAATACATGCCATTTCCTTCGTGTGCGTAACCACATCATGTAACAGATTTCAGGAAGGTAAACTACAGTAGTTTGTACTGGACATTATGACTACTCAGGACCTGGAAGATTGCATGCAAGCAGGTTAAAGGGCAGCAACTGAGACTTCAGAGAGCCCCTCAAAATGCAGTTTCAGTGTCATGGCCCTAGAACTACACAGCTCCGTGCTCATTTACATAATACATTTTTTGTTGCAGGAGCCTGTAAAGCATTGCACCAGCAATCAGATAGCCGATTACATGCAAGTCTCTTGCAGACCCGTCAGTGTATCTGCTTGCTCATACGAGGAAGCCAATGGACACTGACAGCAAGAGTCAATGAACTACCACAGTGCCATAGTAGCTTGAGAAATACATACTGACAGCTGCTAAGGCTGTCAGGACTTGTAGTTTTGCATACACTGAATGAACTGAGTGGAGCCCAGTACGGCCACTTTTTAAAATTGTGACAGCTAGTCGGGGGGAGAAGATCCCCTGCCATCTGTCAAAGTGCAGGACCAGGGGCCGGTCCTTTCAAATATGGGTGTAACATGTTATGAAAGCTGAACTTATCTTTTAAGACCTTTTAGTGGAATGGCAGCCAAAATTTTTTAAAGTGCATCAAACCCAAAAAGTTAATATTTTGCAGCTTATATATGTCTTCAGGTGTGTTACTGCATTTATTTTTAAGCTTTGGTTTTCTTTATTTTAGGCAGGTGTTCTGTTTCAGGACGACAACTTACTTGCTTGTGCTGTTTCTATGAATGAGCACGGATGTCATCCCAAGACAGGAAGTACATTAGGATTGTAGAAGATTTCCCACTCTCCTTTAACAGAGGGCTGTGTTCTGTAGTCCTAATCTACTTCCTGATAAGGTTCCTCAGAACTGCACAGTAGAGCATGGATTTTAACTATTTTCACACAAAAAAAAAAAAAAAAAAAAAAAAAAAAAAACACCACACACACACACAACACGCCACACCACTGGTATATTTAACAGCCATAAAAAAGGATAATATAGAAGTTTATTGTACATAGACTGCACACTATTAATGGAGGAGTAGGTGAGGATCTTGCCTATTAATAAAGTAATAGACAGCGTGTGCGTTTTCTTCTTACCCATGCTGCAATGCAATCCTCACAAATCCTTTCCTCTGCTTTAGAGTCACTACATTTTTCCCCGGCCGACATTCTAGAGATTCTGCAGCACCACCGACAACTATCACCACAGCATTTCCGGTCCCGTTTTTGGAGAGGATGTAGTCTATAGTGTCACGGTCCACTGGGCAAATTCCTGGTGGAAAAGCAAAGCAATTCAAGTTTTATATAAGCATTAAGATGCCAATATTTCATATATGTTATTACACATGATTTAAAGTGCCAACAGTTTACGCAGCGTTTTAATATGGGTAAATGACATTACTTTTGCCAGTGCTTTGTTCCAGCCCCATCTCCAAGCATATGGTCAGTACATGAATATAGGACATTCATTTTTCTGAGCATGATGATGGATTTGGTAATAAGGTATGTAATCAGTAATAAAGGTGTAATAAGATATAATTACTAAAAAAAGCCAAGTCTACCAATATTTTGATCTTGGTTACAAAGGTCTACTTCACGACCTTGAACTATGCAGTAATACAGATCAAAGCTAGAGTGGCTGGCAAGACTCCAAAGGTAAAATACTCTGGGAAAACACTGGAGCAGAGCCACAGCCGAAGGTCCATTGTGGACAATTGAATCTTATTTTCAACTCCTGTTCAAACAGGACAGGACATAAGACCTGGATCCGAACCTCTACATAACAGCTTAATCTAGAGACTGAGGTTAGGTATTACCTCCAGACATCAGATAGTCCCTTAGCACAGGCATTCGGAAGTTCCCGGCTAGCGTGGCAAGGTATGGCTTTATCCCAGGGAACTTCTTGGACACACCAGTGGCCTCCGTGCCAAAGTTACAAAATGCACCCAGACACATGATACCATGAGGGTGATAGCCGAAGATGTAGTTGCGGCTGGGAAGCAGATTGTGCGTTTTTACAAGCTGGAAAAGAAAAAATAAATAAATCAACCAAGATGATAATACAAGCTGGACTTGTAACTCTGCTACATGAGGGGGGTGGTACATTTAGGGGTGGCCCTGGTGCATGATTAAAACTGGCATTACTCAATTTGTGTATGCAACATTCATTAAGTATGGATATGCTTTGCTACCCATAAGCCATTTCTTGACCAACTGTACAGTGTTAAATATAATTACCTCCGACAGCCTCTTTTTTACATGTTAAAATGACTACAAAAAAAAAAAAAAAAAAAAAAAAGCCCTCTAGCAGCAAAAAGCAGAGCCTTATAAGTATTCCTGGAAAGGTGATAGATCTAATAGTGCCCTACAACCAAAACCTTAACAGGCAACACCTAGATAAGGACACATGTGAATCAGTCATGGCCAAGTGAAAAAAGCCTCTATAAAATGGGACTATTCAGCATCTGTCAGCCAGTGACAAAGTTCAACACCATAAAAAGAAAAAAAAAAAAAAAAAAAAAAAAAAAAAAACTTGATAAGATAATTGCTCAACTCGGGAATTTCCTCCTTGTCCCGACAAAAAGTGCCACTGCCATTACACTCCATGTAATATCATGGCATCCAATATACAAATAGAGATCGTAACGGACTATTTTATCCAAAATTTAGAAACGTGCATGATCTACTAGGGCTAAAAAACACTTTACTTTAGTGTGTTGCAGTGAATCCCACATTAGGCTAGTACAGTACCAGCACATGCTTTGCATCTCACCACCATGCATAGTGTTGTTGAAAATGGTTCACATGCATTTTATGCGTGTATTGGTGCATTGCGAGCCCATTCATTTGAATAGACTGCCTTAATGCAACATGTTTAATACTTGAAAAAAAAAAAAAACACACACACACACACACACACACACACACACACACACACACAAATTATGGGGTTGGAAAAAACAAACTCACCTAGGTGGATCCCCCGCCACTTCTAAACCTGAGAACTGAGCGATCAAAGCCATGATTGCTCAGTTCTGCCTTCGATGAGCCAGAAACTGTCGAGTCACCAGCTCTTTGCGCTAGGGATCTTTCCAGAGACTGGACCAGCTCCGACAGTGAAAATGGGTCACAGAAGTAGAAAACGTACTGCATTCCTGTATTCCATAGAAGAGCTTTTGCCATATTTTAATGCAATGCCAAGGTCTGAATGAGCCTTGAACCCATCTACCCCAAACAAGTGTCATCTGCACCCAGCTTTCTATTTCAATATCTGAAACAGATTCACCTGCCCACTTTGTCCCTTCCATCCTAATTTGCCTGAGACATAGCTGGTGTTCTGGGTATTTGAAACATCCTACAACATTCCCTCAGCCTTCCCACAATACAGTTCTTTGACAGTAACAAGACTAGTGCAGTCATGTGGTGATGGGTTCATGATCCTTAAAATGTTCCGACTCATGCCACAGAACTTGCATGGGAATGCATGGCTTAGTGGTAGCTCAGGGCAGCGCTAATGTCAATTCTGTGGTAGCGCCCCCCCCTCCTTCATTAATGAGTGGTAACACTGCAAAAAAATAAAGTACATAGCCCTTTTCTCACAATGTAGAGTACACATGTGGTGCAAGGTTGTGTTTGTGTTGGCTGCTGCATACTATGCTAGGACATGTGTTGAATGACCACCAGGTTGAACATGTCAAAAAAAAAAAAAAAAAAAAAAAAAAAAAAGGAAAAAGCCCTTGCGGGTTTAAACAGCTTTTTTCCAAATGAACGCTCCATGGTCACATGGTCAACATAAACTTTGGACATGGTAGGGATGTGTCCTTCACCTACATTGTTCTCAAGAGGTTCTAACCTCAAAAAAAGTTGGGTAGGTATGCCACCATACAATCTGCAATGGATGCCAGTATTATCTGTTGGAGGAGCTCAGTGGAGTTGATGCCATGTACAGCTACCTTTACCAAAGGCCAAAAGATGATCAAGTACAATATCAAGCAAGGATTTCTAATTTACACACCACACCTAAATCCTAATCTAGGAGCCAAAAGCCAAAGCAATTTAAGGAAGCTGTTTATACTTAATTCTTTATAATTTGGATTAAAAAGGTCATTATCACTCCTTGCAGAAAACAAGTTCTCACCCTGTAAGAACAAATGTACAAAGTACAAACTGACACTGAGCCATGCATTAAATCTATACACACAAAGCACTAAAGGATAATGATCAACTACAGTACGTCACCAACTTGACCTGATGATTCACATCTTATGTTGCAAATGAAAAACCACCACCTTTATCGCTATTCTCCACATCACCACTTTATAGTGCTACTGAGCCACTAAACTGTCCAATCTGTGTCCTGCGAGCACAAACTGATGCATGCGGGGGGGGTGATAAGAGCTGGCATAGTAAAGATTGGCGCTTCCATCACAAGTCATCAACTTACCCGTATTGGGAAATAGTCTCGAAAGTACCTCCAGACTGCCCAATTCCTGACCCATGTGGATCGTCTGCCACCTGTGCAATGAAAGGGTAATTTTATTTTAGCTGCAGAATACACAGGAAATGCGAAAATATGCAGTTTTCCACAATTAAGTGTACGCCAGACATTACCTAAATTAACCCCCAGACCTAACATTTCCCCTAATAAACCCCACACCTCATCTCCCCATCTAAGCCTAGGTTCAGACTGATTCAGTGCAGGATTTGCAGCGATTCCTGTTCATTTCCAGCACTGCATCACAATTGCACTCCATTCATGTGGACTGCTGCGGGTGTCAATGTTAAGTTAACTACACCCCAAAAAAAAAAAACCTGTTCGATTGGCAGAACTGGATTGCATGGAAAGTGTGAACACCCATGCAGTCAAATTCCAGTGCAGAGAAAAAAAAAAAAATGCATCTTTTCATGCGGGTGCAGTGCTATTTGATCCATTCTAAAATCCATGGCCTCAAGAATCGTATGCCATTTGAACAGGAATGCGGTATGATTTCTGTCCGAATCACATGCAGTTCCCTGCACACCAGGCTAAACTTATATAAAAAGTTTATTGTATTTTTTACAATATTCTTTGGGGGGGGGGGGGATAAATTGCTCATTACTCCCTGTAACTTCACCAGGTTTGGAAAATTCTTGCAGGGGTAGCTAGGAGTTCATCTCCTACTGATATAGGCACCCCCCCCCCCCAGAACCAAAGTCTCCTAAAAGCATTCTCCCTACGGAGTGTAGACAGGCTCTTGGGAGTTGAGGCAACACTTTTTTGCTGGGGAAGAAGTCCATACAAATGTATTGTGGAGATGTACTGATGTGCAATAACCTGGTCCTAAGGTGCATCTCCCTCGCTGGCTGAGATGCTGCAGAAACCGAGCTAAACCTCACTGGTATGGTCATAAAGGAAGCAATGCTGCAGAAGCAGGTGAGTGTTCTCCGACCAACCTTTTGCTAAGGAGTTGGAAAATACTGCTGAGCTAAAAGTTATATATGAACTTCGAGGGCAAATACACGTGTTTAGCGCTTACCTTTTTTAAAACTTTATTTACCAGCTAAACATTTAATACAGGTTACAGTCAAGATCAGTGTGCAAATCATGCCAGGCTTCCTATTAGGAAAGCCCAGAATGGTCTGGGCTCTGAGTGAGCGTAGGGGGTTGTATCCACCCTCAGATTCATTAAGCTGGATGTGTAATCTGATCAGCAAGTGCATTTCAATGCACGGTCTAGTGTGACAAATTTGCTAACGCATTGTACATTTTTGGCAAAATTATCTATTTGTAAAGACAAGGCAAATAAGCAAGCCGAAAAAATTTTTCCTGAGCAATTGAGTCCTTTCACTTGGAGAAAAGATCTTACCTTTGTTGGGGGTGTGCCAGTCAAACACCAGCCAGGAGACATACAGGGCAGCAATCAGCCAACAGTCAGTGCAGAAAATGTAGATCAGGATCACGGTACATGCAACCCCTGGAAGATGCAGAACAAAAAAAAAAAAAAAAGTTAGGATACAAAAAGGCTGCAAATGGTGAAAGCCAGGGAACCATACTAAAAACTGCTATCCACTATTTGTATTCTACCAGCTGCACACAAGGAAACCATCTTTTCCTTAAGGCTCCATTCACACCATGGTGTTCTGTTTTGTGGGTGGATTTGCTGCAATGTGGAAATGCTGCAAATCATGGGATGCCCTTGCGATCCCCGGTACTTTGAATGGCACCCAAATTGGAGCAATTTTGCAGCAATGTCGCCTGACAAATCGCTGTAAAATTGCACAGAATCATGGGACGCCTGTCCCCTGCAAAACGAAATGCCATGGTGTGAATGGAGCCTTAGGCCATATAAACAGAGTAACATAATGCAGACCTCAATCCTACAAGACCATTCCTGCCATACATACATATCCCTACTGTCCTTTTGCTTGCAGGTTTCCATTTACAAGCATACCATTAGAAGGCTACAGAAAGTTGATGGTAGCTTTCAGCAGTACACCTTTTTATAATAAACAAAAGAGACAGAGTACCTTGCGGCTAACTTAAAAAGGGTAAAAACGCTTACCCAGGATGAGGAAGCTGATGACCCATTGCAAGACTGAGATGATCTGAAGATGTCTTTCCACCCGAGACTTTGATAACCAAGGAATGGACGGCAAGTCCTGAACAGCTGAGAAGAGGCTGGAGCCAGTCCCTAGAAGATGAAGCCACAATTAAGTACACGCAATGTTTTAAGAGGTGCAGTTTTACACTTTAAAAATCCTAAAAAGGGTCAGTCTACCCAAAAGGAAACAAAAAAAAAAAAAAAAAAACCACCTTGCCAAATTCCACACATCAAGTCACCTTCTCATGGAGGACCCAAGTGGTGAGAATATTTTGCACACATTCCCTACTGTGCAATGTATGGTGTGATAACTGCTTTATGGACATTAGAGTGTAAAACTCCTCCAGGGCCAGGGACCAGTATTGGTGGTTCATTGTCCTTCAAGACCAGGGACCAACATGTTGTTCAGTGTTGTCCACTTTGTGTCATGCATGTGTCAGAGAAAAAAAAAAAAAAAAAAAAAACCCCTTAGAAAATGAATGTGGTTTGTCAGTTGCAGATCACTTTTACATAGCAACCAGATACAATTGGGTTCCGATACGTCTATAAAAAAATAAATAAATAAAATAAAAGGGGAAGAGTAAATAAAAAAAAAATACTCCTTCTCTAGCGATTGCTCAACCTGCAGCAGCTGTTGACCTGTTCAATGGACTTCGCAGAAGCAATTACAATCAGGATGGTGTTAGACAGGGACATGGCTCAGCCATTAAACCAGTGGGAATATTTAACAAGGAATAAACAAGTCCCAAACTTCACACATTGGACTCTGCCTTCTTCAAGCCTCCCTGATCAGCTTAAGTCCTACATAGTTCTGGCGCCACCATTTCACTGCCATACAGAAACAGTCTACTGTTGCTGCATGTTGTGACACATTAGGAGCTTTTTTGTATTCACAAAAAAGTCTCTCCCCCCCCCCCCATATAAAAAAAAAAAAAAAAAAAACCCACACACCACACTGCCTTTAAGAGAGTTCTAGGAACTTGAGAGAACATGCTATCAACACAGACTATTAAATAAGGACATCCGTCATGTTTTAAAGTTGTACAACTCAGAAATCAGACAATCCCCGAGTTGTCTGCACAATGGAGGGGATTTTATCAAGCATTCAACACCAAAAACTGGACAATAGCTGTGGGAGAGGAGCCCAATTTATGTTGGATTGGAGCATGGCTCATAAATTGATCCATCTAATACCCAATATTAGGAGGATTTCATTGTGTGTCAGGTTTAGGGGGTACAGTACTATTTTCAGCCAAGGAAGCTGCCATCTTGGCCTCTGATCTTCAACTGCCATGTTCCTAAATATGTGATCAGTTGTGACACCAGCCATTTGATGGTTTGCTTGTGCTCTCAAACAATGTAACCAGTCACTGAAACCATTAAATTGATGGGTTTAGTTCCACTTTAAAGTAACCCACTCATGAGAACTATGAAGACACCATTTACTAGATGATGAGGGACAATAGGACCATGATCTCCACATAATAGCAGGAAGGTGTACCCTTTGACACCATAGGTTTCTGCAAGTACATTGTACATCCTTTGCAGACACCAATTAGAGAAAAATCCTTTGGTAAAGTTTGGTGCAGCAAACATGGGGCCCCCCAGTTAAAGGTTGGACATTCCTGGTACAAACTTTTCGAAAGATTGCCAAATGCAAACATGACCTTTATTATTAGCTTCACAAATATCACTCAAGCATCTCAAACTGGCTTTCGGTGCCAGGAAGAAAAACGTTATATAGTGTACAGCCGCAGGCATGTAAATAAGTAGTGTTCATTAACCCCCTGTGTATGGGCACAGCTATAGTATTTCTGCACACAGAATCAGCACTAAATGGTGTGAAGTATTGCCAGAAAAAAAAAAAAAAAAAAATTGCCTCTGAAGATGGATCAATTGCACAAGTATGCACCTTGAAAAGGGGGACATACAGGATAAGAGCACTTATTCCTTAGAGCCCAATTGAACTGTTTAAATTACGTAAATGCGTTCCAGATGCAGCAAACAAAAGGTGTGCAAAGTCTTACAGTTCTTTAAAAATCAGCCACAACCCAAGTAGAAGAGCCCGCTCCCTGCCATTATGCTACAGGACCCTTGCTCTGGGGAAGCAGGGACCTCTATGCAGAGATCAGACACCCCCCCGCCAGTGGTTGCCAATCAGCAGGAACTGATCTTTGTGTAACAGAGCTATAGGCCTAACCTCTGTTGATGGCTCACTCCCCAGAGAACAAGGGTCCCACTCTATACACCACCACAATGGATTTGAAATGAAACAAACAAGATGTGCTTTAACTGCAGACATTCAGCTTTAATTTGAGGGTATTTACATCCAAATCAGGTGAACGGTGTAGGAATTACAACAGTTTGTATATGTGCCTCCCACTTTTTAAAGGGACCAAAAGTAATGGGACAATTGGCTGCTCAGCTATTCCATGGCCAGGTGTGTGTGTAATTCCCTCATTATCCCATTTACAAGGAGCAGATAAAAGGTCCAGAGTTCATTTCAAGTGTGCCATTTGCATTTGGAATCTGTTGCTGTCAACTCTCAATATGAGATCCAAAGAGCTGTCACTATCAGTGAAGCAAGCCATGATTAGGCTGAAAAAACAAAAACAAACCCATCAGAGAGATAGCAAAAACATTAGGTGTGTCCAAATCAACTGTTTGGAACATCCTTAAAAAGAAAACACACTGGTGCGCTCAGCAACACCAAAAGACCACGGAAAACTGTGGCGGATGACTGAAGAATGCTTTCCCTTGTGAAGAAAACACCCTTCACAACAGATCAAGAACACTCTCCAGGAGGTAGGTGTATGTGTCAAAGTCAACAATCAAGAGAAGACTTCACCAGAGTGAATACAGAGGGTTCACCACAAGATGTAAACCATTGGTGAGCCTCAAAAAACAGGAAGGCCAGATTAGAGTTTTCCAAACATCTAAAAAAAGCCTTCACAGTTCTGGAACAACATCCTATGGACAGATGAGACCAAGATCAACTTGTACCAGAGTAATGGGAAGAGAAGAATATGGAGAAGGAAAGAAACTGCTCATGATCCAAAGCATACCACCTCATCAGTGAAGCATGGTGGTGGTAGTGTCATGGCGTGGGCATGTATGGCTGCCAATGGAACTGGTTCTCTTGTATTTATTGATGTGACTGCTGACAAAAGCAGCAGGATGAATTCTGAAGTGTTTCGGGCAATATTATCTGCTCATATTCAGCAAAATGCTTCAGAACTAATTGGACGGCGCTTCACAGTGCAGATGGACAATGACCTGAAGCATACTGCGAAAGCGTTTAAGGGAAAGAAGTAGAATGTTATGCAATGGCCAAGTCAATCACCTGACCTGAATCCGATTGAGCATGCATTTCACTTGCTGAAGACAAAACTGAAGGGAAAATGCCCCAAGAACAAGCAGAAATTGAAGAAGACAGTTGCAGTAGAGGCCTGGCAGAGCATCACCAGGGATGAAGCCCAGCGTCTGGTGATGTCTATGCGTTCCAGACTTTAGGCTGTAATTGACTGCAAAGGATTTGCAACCAAGTATTAAAAAGTGAAAGTTTGATGGATGATGGTTAATATGTCCCATTACTTTTGGTCCCTTAAAAAGTGGGAGGCACATATACAAACTGTTGTAATTCCTACACCGTTCACCTGATTTGGATGTAAATATCCTCAAATTAAAGCTGAAAGTCTGCAGTTAAAGCACACCTTATTCGTTTCATTTCAAATCCATTGTGGTGGTGTATAGAGCCAAAAAGATTAGAATTGTGTTGATGTCCCAATAGTTATGGACCTGACTGTATATAATGATTGGGGGTTTTAAGTAATCTGCAGGCCTAAAATGTTTTTGAAACCTGTGCAAAAAAAAAAAAAAATGGAAAACTGGCTCTGGCTGTAAAAGGGTTAAAGGATATTTTCACCTTCGGGAACATGTTTGGCAGGTGGTATAGAGACGAACACCAACAAATTTACATGCACGTGGCTGTGCCACAGAGGAGGCATCAGGCATCAATGTGCGCTGACAGTATTGACTATCAGTACGCATCGAGAACACTGGAAACATTGGGCGGTATACATCTGCCAGAATGTTATTTGCAGCAGAATCCCTGGGGACCCCCAAAATTTTCTCATGGACCATCAGTGGTCCATTGAAGGCCTCTTGAGCCCCTCCCTAGGGAAAGAGCCTTGACTGATGGGGGCATGGCTAGGTACATAAGGGAAACGATTGGTGGGGACAGGTGGGATGGGATGGGCCTGAGCTCAGGAAAGCACTGCCCCAGGGAATTCTGGGTCTTTTCAGAAGAGCTGCACACCCTCCCACCCCTTTTTCCTATGGTATGTCACAGCTTGCTGCGGTTTTCTTGACCTTGCCAGCAGTTAAAGTTGCTGTAAAGGGCTATGCCCTTGAATGGAAAATTAGAAGTAGGCTGTCTGTCCAGCACTTATGGTAAGGATAGGCCCCACTTCCATCTTTTGGTTAGGTGCTCACAGCAAGACTGACTAGCCTGGGTTAAATGTTTACATGTTATGTGTTATGTGTTGGAATTTAATAAAGCTGTGGCCTTGCCCTTTCCAACCTAATGGTTGTGTCTTATTATAATGGGGTAAAGGGCAAGGGTGGTGGGGGATTTGATCCCATGGTGTTACGTTAATTGGGACCTAAGCCCATTGCGCCTCAGCAGTCATGACTACGGCCAATCTACAAGAACTAAGTGAGGGAGTTTGTCGGTTTGGTCAGTTCAAAGCTTAAACAGCTGTCCGTCTTCTACAGCCAACTTTACTTTTCCTGCTTACTTCAGAAGGAACTAGACGCAGACATTATGTAAACAATCCCAATATAAATGAAATTTACTGAGCACAAATATATCCCATCGTATCCCCTGAGGTTGAGGTAAGAAAGCAAAAATGAAAAATTCATGGTCACTCCTCGACTATAGCTGAGCAGGCCCAAACCAGGGAAACACACACCAAATTGTAATGGGGGCTTTTCTGCTTAAACAGAAGTGATGGCGTCAACCTGCAGCATATAGACCAATGTTATACTTTATTAATTTTTTTTCATACATACATACACTTATACTATCTTTCATAGATTAGGGAAGGGTTTGAACCCCCATCAGGTAATTTCTGCTGTATGTGTTCTGCCATGGAGAGTTCCTTTCATAGCCTATTCTGAAGACACAAAAGGAAGGGAGGAAAGCAGGAAGGGAGGAAAGCAGGAAGGGAGGAAAGCAGGAAGGGAGGAAAGCAGGAAGGGAGGAAAGCAGGAAGGGAGGAAAGCAGGAAGGGAGGAAAGCAGGAAGGGAGGAAAGCAGGAAGGGAGGAAAGCAGGAAGGGAGGAAAGCAGGAAGGGAGGAAAGCAGGAAGGGAGGAAAGCAGGTCTCGTGTCTCCCCCAAATAAAAATACCACAACCCAACACCTACAAATATTGTAGCTGCCTACTTAATATAAGGAAACTTGCCTGTCCCAGCTCGAGTAGATTCTTCAATCGGCTTTGGGTGCAAGCGCCGGCATCTTCACCAAGGGAAACAGGCAGTGAAGCCTTATGGCTTCACAGCCGACTTCCAACTGTGCATGTAAGAGCTGTGCTCCGTGTTTGGTCCTGCAGGCTTATGGGACCTGTGATGTGTCCCAGAGGGCTGTGGGGGGTAGAGATAGAGGGCCCCCCCCCCCCCCCCCCCCACCGGTAGTGGGTACCTCAAAACCAGGTAACCCCCCCCCCCCAAAAAAAAAAAGTGCCAAATGTAAAGGCGGGAGAGTGGAACCTTTTGGATGAAGTTCTGCTTTAAGAGTTGTCACCAGAGCATTTGTCCCCATTGAAGGATTTTCCTCCGTCGATTCCCCTTAAGACAGCCCTAAACACTCCTTTAGACAGGCGCTGAGGCCTGTAGTCCATGAATGGGCTGTGTGCTTATGCAATTTGGCTCAGGCTGGGTTCACACATCTGCAAAGCGGGAACCAGTGCGATTCCTGTGCGGGTTCCTGCATCACAATGCACTCTGCAAACCACTGCGGGTGTCCATAGAAAGATAATGACACCCCCCCAGATCGGTTTGCAGACACTGTATGGCTGAAGTCGCATCTCAGACATCGCATGAGATCTGCACAGCAATGCGAATCACATGGGATATCTGTTCGTACCAGTGTGAATCCAGCCTCAGTGTCCAGTGAGCTCTGGAGGGGCAGAGAACAGAGCGCCGACTGACCATCTCTGCTCCGTGCTCCAAGTGTACCTGAGAACTGAGCGATCAGCGGTCTTTAATCAATTCCCGCACTTCTCTTAAGGAAAGTTGGTATGTGATCAGTTATGTAGCGATTTCGGCACCTCTGCATTCAGTCTAAAAATGCAAGTTGCCTGGCTCTGGTCAATTCAATTACTTTTTCAAGTTACTGACTAGCAGTAAGCATGCTGTCAGAGTAAGAATACCATAAGTACTGGACCAGCATGACAGCCAAGCTACCAGCATTTTTAGATTACTAATGGCCGTGTACTTTGTGTGCTTTGGTGTGCAGTGTGAACATGCCTTGTAATGCATTGCTTGCTCCCCCCCCCCCCCCCCCAAATGTAGTCCTATGTGCTGCAGTGCATTGTGATGCGTTACAAAACACATTACAGAAAAATGCAATAGGTATTTTGTTCTTTAAGTGCACATCAACGCATCGCGTTGTCAACCATGGACATTAGGAAAATTGCTTTGTTCTTGCATTTAGAAGAACTACTGGTGTGAATGAGCCCTAATAGACTACACATCGTGCTCCATCTTTCCCCGCAGTAATCCCTTAACTAGGCTCATAAATAGGAAACGCACAGCACCTCCGCTGTTTATTTCATGAGGTCTCATTAGCTGAAGAACAAAACGTATAAATATTTATAAGCTGGGATACTTTTACTAAACGTGTCACGCTACCCGAGCCGGACGACTGCTGTAGATATCAGAGATGGTAAACCGGCTCACCGTTTATCCGAGTCTAGCAGAAAACAGGATTTTTGTTAAGACTGTTACTACTACAACACCCCCGCCCCCCCTTTCACCATTTTGCAGCCCAGCATCTGGGTTTTGGGGCATTTTGCACAAATTTTATAGACCAGATTGGACTACTAAGGCATTATGGGAGACCAGATTTTCGTTCCCTGTTTCCAGACCTGCGACCCGCAAAGCATCAACAAAGTCCAAACGCAATATTTCCCATGCACACAAGAAACCAGCTAGTCACTCGTGCTGGAATGACCACAGGCTGGAAATCATGGATGATAAAAGTGAAGGAATGTCATAAGCACACCAAGGATTCCTCGAAGGGGTCCAAAGCTTTATTTCTGTCGTCAACTAATAAGCCAGTGGCGGCTGGTACTCCATTTTAAGGGGGGCCCAAACCAAGCACCTAACACCCCCCCCCAGTCAGTCGATTTTACCCCCTAACCCCACCATCCCCGTTCGCTCTTCCGTCCGCCCACCAGGCCTGCACTTACCCCATTTAGGTCATGGGTGGCAACTGATCCTTCCTGAGTCTCCTCCTCGGCAGCTTCCTTCTCAGCGGCCAATATGGTAGCCTCTCCTCTGAGCCAACCGGGTCTCAAGACCCGCTTCCCGATTGGCCGGGAGGAGAAACAGGAAGACAATAGCCAATAGTAATTAGCTATCGTCACAACTGGGTGGGCTCTGGGCGCAGTACTCTTTTTTGACCCAATTATGAAGCAGTGCACTGCTTCACTTCCCAAACCAAGGTGATCGTGGGAACCCTTCAGTGTGCAAAGGCAACCCAGAACCCCATTCCCTTACTTCAGCAAATGGCTGACCAATGCTCCAAATATGTATGAACCAAAAGGAGGAAAGCCAAGTAAAAAGACTTGGGAGCACCCATGTTGAAGATCTATGATCATATCATCCTGGCATAGGCGCTCTGCACTTCTGGAATTGGCAGAACGCCAAGAATGGACAATGGAATGCTCCCATGTGCCAACAGACTGTCCTTCAGCACCTTCACCTCCAATGCAGAGCTTAGAACCTTGGTCATAGTCTTCATCAGTCTTGACTTCAGGACCTTAGACTGCTGGAGCATGGGGAGAAGATGCTGCAGGCACCAGGACAGTGCGGAGGATCAGACAAGTAAATCTTTTCCCATGACCCATAGGCCTAAATGAGCAGATAGCCCTTGTAGTGCAGTACGACTGCATGGGAGACTTTAATGGTCCTTGAGTTCAGCTCTAAAAATTCCTGAAATCTACACCCTTGCCATACTATATAAAGTATAAAAAATAAAATATCTAATAAGCACACAAACATCAGGAGTCCACAACAGCGATATACATCTCCCCCCCCCCCCCCCCAGCAAAAAAATTAAAAACAACAACAACCTGACAGGTGTTCTAACCCTTCCCTACTCTATCCAAACCTAAAAAACAATGCTTTGGCTTGAGACACATTTTAAACATTAAGCAAAATTCTCTGGTAAGTGAAGGATTCAGTAATCACTCACTTATTGTGGCAGTGGGATAAATACCACCACTGCTCACTGTATCTTGGCATGGAGGAGGACAGTCACAAAGCAACAAGGCTTTGAAAGGGAAATAAAAGAAAAAAACAAAACTGCAAGGCTACTGAAGGTTCAGCGCTCCCTGTATGGACTTTATATGAACTTTGCTTTTGTGATGTGCATTTAAAGTTGAACTGAAATAGATAAAAAAAAAAATTCAATTTTTATGTAAACACTAGGAAAAGTCATCGTATTGCACATTCCCTTTGCAAGCTAATTAACTTTCAGAAGGAATGCATGCTCCATCCTCATCCAGAAAGGACCATTCATTATAGTGTTTGGCTGGTTACAGATGAGATATTGCCTGTCCTCCCAATTAGTGACCGGGACCCCTGGACCCAGAGACGTTCTGTCCCCATGCCTCCATCCAGCAGGGAACAGACAAGACATTGGTGGAGTGAGGTAGGGGAAATTCCAATCACTAAAATCTCATAAGTTTTAAAAGGTTAACAATTTAAAAGCTGTGCTCAATCTTTCTCTAATGACGGTGATAATTAAAATACCAGGTGATCCTGCCTTTATGGGCTTTATTTATTTAGGAGCCTTTTTTTTTTTTTTTTTTTTAAATAAAAAGTTTAATATATCCTATGGTCTCCCAAATGCTCTCCTACAAGGTCACGGTCACATACCCCTGGTGGAGACTACAGGCAGGCATCCAAACCAACATGCATGATCCACCACATGAAGGTCCAGGATTGGTCCACTTTTGTCACCATCAGAAAGCTGGATTAGTTGGTTTAGAGAAGCTTTGCTCAACCCCATTACCCTAGAACCCTCCCTCCTCATCATTTTCAGGAGTTGGAGAACTTACTAAAACAAAATGGGAAAATGTCCCTTTTATTGGTGGCAATTAGCCATCTGTAAGGGTTGCATTCTTTCTAAAGAGATTATGGGGGTCATGCTGCTGGCACCATCATATGGCAGACTAATAAGTCACAACGCAAGGAACTCCTAGCTATCGCTCAAGGAACCCTGGTTGAGAATGGCCGGTTTAAGAGGCAAGATATGCAACCAATGTTAAATTTGGACAGGAATTAAAAAAGAGGGAAGATGAAGGACAAAATGGCAGTGCAGTGCTTTACAAAGTCAACTGCCATCCATTTAAGGTTTAGATCAGCTATTGTCAACCAGTGTTCCATGGTTGCTGGGGGAGTCTTAAACTGTGGCCCATTGACCTGCCATACGACGGCACCTGAGCTGTGGCCCATTGACCTGCCATACGACGGCACCTGAGCTGTGGCCCATTGACCTGCCATACGACGGCACCTGAGCTGTGGCCCATTGACCTGCCATACGACGGCACCTGAGCTGTGGCCCATTGACCTGCCATACGACGGCACCTGAGCTGTGGCCCATTGACCTGCCATACGACGGCACCTGAGCTGTGGCCCATTGACCTGCCATACGACGGCACCTGAGCTGTGGCCCATTGACCTGCCATACGACGGCACCTGAGCTGTGGCCCATTGACCTCCCATACGACGGCACCTGAGCTGTGGCCCATTGACCTCCCATACGACGACACCTGAGCTGTGGCCCATTGACCTCCCATACGACGACACCTGAATAGTTCCATGTCCAATACCACCTGGCAAAGCCAGCCGCAGGATGCCACCAATAGAAATTTTAGCTGTCTGTAAGGGTAGCTTTTTGACCACCACCAATAGAAGCATTCATCCCACTGACCACTAGTTGGTTTTAGCAGGTGTTCCCCTACACAGCCTTAAAGAGGACCTCCCCCTATTTTATAAAACCGACAGTAATATGTAAAGGGGAAACAAACACGTACTCTTGCCCATGTAACTTAATTTGTACCAGTTTTTAACATGCCTCGGTGTTGCTTGGGATCCTGTTCCATTTTGAAAAGTTGACTTCATACTGCATAAGAAGCTCATCTTGTGCATGCGCCTTACGACACTACATGCACCTGTTGCCATAACACTCCCCCCCCCCCCCAAGATATTAGGGAGCATTTTCTTTAAGTCAATATATGAATGAAATGCAACATGCACTTCAATAGGATGACCATACGGCAAAATCTTGCAGTTTAGGTACAAGAGTTCCCTAAAGGCAATGGTGAGGTTGCCTTCCCAGAGGACCCGGGCCACACAGACTCCCTCTGGGAAGGAATGGTCACCACTGCCTTCAGGGAAACCAGAAAGTGGAAAAAAAAAAACCCACACACGTCTTGGGGGGGGGGGGGGGGGGTAAAGGAAAAGGCTGGTTTACTTACCTGAACACCTGCTCCAGCGATCTCCTCTTTGGAGCTGTGGGCGATCGCTCAGTGTCATTACATACAATGCAGGGCTAATAACCGTGCGCTGTAC